>NC_135982.1:19774396-20074396 GCF_053455715.1 Rhinoraja longicauda | reverse complement strand
AGAGATTGAAAGGCTCCTGATTATTAAGGGCATCAAAGGTTACGCGCGCGATGAAGGCCGGAGAATGGGGTTGAGGGGGAAAAATAGGTCAGGCATGATCAAATGGTGAGGCAGACCCGATGGGCTGAATGGCCTACTTCTGCTCCTGTGTCTTATGGTCCAACCCATACAGCTCAGACCCTAAACTTTTCAAATCATCAAACGAGGCAAGAAGTCGATCAGAGCAACATCGGCCCATTGAGTCTGCTGGTAAAAACACAAAGTATGCCATCCAGCTCAGTGTCTTAATTGAGAATTGTTTTAGTTTAGTTTACTTTCGAGATATAGTGCGGGAGCAGGCCCTTCGGCCTGCCGAGTCTGTGCAGACCAGCGATAGAGTTGCTACCGTACAGCGCCAGAGACCCAGGTTCGATCGCTGGTCGGCGTATACTCGATGGGCTGAAGGTCATGTTTCCACGCTATATCTCTAACCTAAACACAGTTAAGTGACTTGCCTCAATGACTACCACCTAGTAGCTCGAACATCAACCATAATAAATTGCTTTGAAAGATTGCTAAAAACATGGCACCAGTCTCAGGCCCCTTATAATTTGTGCACAGGAAAAAAGGTCCACTTAGTTTGCATGCCTTTTGCACTACATTCAGCTCAGGATCCCCTTGACAATATGAATACCTTATCTCAGGATGCTAAGGCATGGAAACAGGCCAACGAGTCTGCGCGACCAGTGATCACCCGTTCATACTCGTTCTATCCTACACACCGACACACTAGGGATAATTTACAAAGCCAATTAACTTACGAACCTGTACGTCTTTGGAACGTGGGAAGAAACCGGAGCACCTGGAGAAAATCCACATGGTCACATGGTGAGAATGTACAAACTCCATACAGACAGCAGCCATAGACAGAATCGAACTTGGGTGCCCTGGCGTTGCAAGGCAGCAACTCTACCGCTGGGCAGTTTCCCCTAACACTTCTATGGGGACTGGAATGATGGAGGTTCCCTTGAAGCAGGTGGGGGCTATTGACTGTCAAAGTGAGAGGTTGTAGAAGACAGTGAAGACTGTGGTCAATTGATTGATGGGTGTACAATTTCAAAATCCATTCAGGGACTCCATCCCGGCCAGTTGCTGTGTGAGAGTTTACCTTCATGACAGTAGACCTGATCTCTGTTGCTGTTGTATGGGACAAGAGCCAGATGGTGGGGAGACATATCAAGGTGGAACCTTATTTCCTTGCTCAAAACAGGCGTAAGAGGAATTGAGCTCACCCAGTAGCGATGTGTCATTACCAGAGATCTCACCCAGGTTTGGGCGATTCGATCACCAGAAGCATTTCTGAATACCTCAAATAATTGATGAACAGTCAGTGTCTAGACAATGAATCATATCCTTGTTATAGTTGAGAAGGAAATTCATCTTCAACGTTACCAATATTATGCCTTGCCATCATATTCTGTAATAGGAATCTGAGGGGTAACTTTTTCACTCAGAGGGTGGTGGGTGTATGGAACGAGCTGCCAGATGATGTAGTTGAGGCAGGTTAAATCGCAACATTTAAGAAACATTTAGACAGGTACATGGATAGGACATGGATGGTTTATATATATCATATATATACAGCCGGAAACAGGCCTTTTCGGCCCTCCAAGTCCGTGCCGCCCAGCGATCCCCGTACATTAACACTATCCTACACCCACTAGGGACAATTTTTACATTTACCCAGCCAATTAACCTACATACCTGTACGTCTTTGGAGTGTGGGAGGAAACCGAAGATCTCGGAGAAAACCCACGCAGGTCACGGGGAGAACGTACAAACTCCTTACAGTGCAGCACCCGTAGTCAGGATCGAACCTGAGTCTCCGGCGCTGTTCGGTTGCTGTAAAGCAGCAACTCTACCGCTGCGCTACCGTTTAGAGGGATTATGGGTCAACCGCAGGTAGGTGGGACTAGTGCAGATGGGACATATTGGCCGGTGGGGGCAAGTTGGATCAAAGGCCCTGTTTCCACACTGTATGACTCTATGACTCTGTCTCCCAGGAACTGCAGAATGTTATTAATTACTTTAGAGTCATAGAGTGATACAGTGTGGAAACAGGCCCTTTGGCCCAACTTGCCCACACCGGCCAACATGACCCAGCTACACTAGTCCCAACTGCCTGCGTTCGGTCCATATCCCTCCAAACTTGTCCTATCCATCAGTTACTTTGCAAGATCTAGGTGTGGCGTGGAAGCCAGCATTTACTCCATACCCACAGCTGCCCTTCGGAAGGGAGCGAGCGGTGAGCCACCTCCTTGGAGTGCATTGTTCTCTCTGGCGAAGGAGCTGCCGAGGGAGTTTCAGGATGATCGAAGGCCGGCGATATATTTCCCAGTCAGAATGGTGGGCGACTTGCCTTTGCTGACGCATCTCTGCTTCAGCACTTCACATCAACAGTCCTGAGCTGAATCTCCTCAGGGATCTGCAGTTGTCTGGAAGCACAGCCGTCTCTCAGAAATGCAGATGCTGTGTTTTAGCTCGCTGCCTGCTCTGCTTTCCCTGCATGACCTTCCCTCGTGCAGATGGGAACCAAATGGTTGTTTAACCCCTCCACACTTATTTTTCTGTTGTGCTTTTTTCCTCTGGTTTTGCACCACACATTTTTGTTTTATAAATGTCAAAGTTTACACAAAGTCACCGATTGTACTTTGATCTCAAAAGTCAAGATTACAGCAATGGGGCGGCACGGTGGCGCAGCGGTAGAGTTGCTGCCTTACAGAGCCAGAGACCCGGGTTCGATCTTGACTACGGTGCTGTCTGTATGGAGTTTCTATGTTCTCCCTGTTGCTGTGTGGATTTTCCCAGGGTGCTCCGGTTTCCTCCCACACTCCAAAGACGTACAGGTTTGGAGGTTAGTTGGCTTCTGTAAAAATTATAATTGATCCCTAGTGAGATCGCTGGTTGGCGCGGACTTGGTGGCCGAAGGGCCTGTTTCCGCACGGTATCTCAAAACCAAACTAAACAAAACGAAGCAATGCATCTTTGAAAGAGCAAAATTTCACTGTCATCAATTTCCAGACTTCTGCATTCAACTGCGCTGTTCAAGATGTCAAATCTTGCAGTTGTTTAGTCACAATAGACAATAGACAATAGACAATAGACAATAGGTGCAGGAGTAGGCCATTCAGCCCTTCGAGCCAGCACCGCCATTCAATGTGATCATGGCTGATCACTCTCAATCAGTACCCCGTTCCTGCCTTCTCCCCATACCCCCTCACTCCGCTATCCTTAAGAGCTCTATCCAGCTCTCTCTTGAAAGCATCCAACGAACTGGCCTCCACTGCCTTCTGAGGCAGAGAATTCCACACCTTCACCACTCTCTGACTGAAAAAGTTCTTCCTCATCTCCGTTCTAAATGGCCTACCCCTTATTCTTAAACTGTGGCCCCTTGTTCTGGACTCCCCCAACATTGGGAACATGTTTCTGCCTCTAATGTGTCCAATCCCCTAATTATCTTATATGTTTCAATAAGATCCCCCCTCATCCTTCTAAATTCCAGTGTATACAAGCCTAATTGCTCCAGCCTTTCAACATACGACAGTCCCGCCATTCCGGGAATTAACCTAGTGAACCTACGCTGCACTGCAGCAAACCGCCACAATTATTATTTTTGTTGAAGTGATCTGAATCTGTTGCCAATTCGTGATGCCGCTTTGAGTGATGCTCACGAGATTAATTGATCCATATCATCTTCAACTCCACGAGACCGGAAGGCATCAAGGACTCTAACTCAGAAGCAGCAAAATTAAACGTATTACCCTTCAAACTTTAAATCCCAATGCAGCAGCATGAGATGCGTGCTCTTAACAAGCAGAACTGACAAGGAAAGGAAAAGGTTAACGTGAACATTTGAGCCACTATTTAATTGTTTTATGTACGACTGAAAGCATTTTGTATTACTCCAAAGAAATATTAAGAGACCATCCTGCTTAGTCATGTGTGCTGTGAATCTTGGGTTTTCATTGACCTTGTCTCCTCAGTGTTCATCAGTTTTGAGCAATGGAATATTTGGGAGGTCATGCACACCGTCTTCAGACCAGAGCCTTAAGAATAGCCCGAGCTGTGCTTATACACACTGTATGTAGGAACGAACTGCAGATGCTGGTTTACACTGAGGATTACACTGAAGATCTCTGAGGAAAAGGAATAGGTGACTTTTCGGGCCTCGACCCTTCTTCAGAGAGTCGCACTGAAGAAGTGTCTCCACCCTTCGCACTGAAGAAGGGTCTCTTATTCCTTTTCTTCAGTGGTGCCGCCTGACCCGATCCAGCATTGTGCGTCTCCCTCCTGGATGTGTCGGTTGCTTCAGACTCCACCGGGTAGGCAGAGCTCTTCTGAAGTAGACCTCAACCCACCATTCACTTCCATGCCTTGCAAGTGCAATAGGATTTCACACAAACAGCATACGTCGAGCTTCATAAGCAGTTTTACATCATGTTGACCTCCATATGTCAGTGCCCCATGCCTTTGCGAATCCCTAATGAATATCCGTAAATTCATTTCATAAATCATATTTATCATTAATTTTTATGCTTTCGTTTTTTTTTTTTTGCACGGTGCATAAACACATTGGCCTACATAATGAAATTTCCAAACTGTAAGGTATAAGAGAAGAAGGGACTTGACCCAAAAGTCAACTATCCATGTTCTCCAGGGATGTCGTCTAACCTGAATTGCTCCAACACTTTGTGTCCTGCAGTTCCTTGTTTCTATTATAAGGTTCTTTACGGGAACAACCAATTCCATTGAACACAGAATATTTAGGGTGAACCCATGTTTGTATATTTGCCCTTCACTGCATGAAGACACATCTATGACCACAGTAGCTGGCATTGCTAATTACAATACAATACAATATATCTTTATTGTCATTGTACAGGGGTACAACGAGATTGGGAATGCGCCTCCCATACGATGCAATAATTTAATGAATTTAAACAACAACCCAACGAAACAAATTGTAACAGTTTTAAGACAGAATAAAGTGCAAGTAGATCTGTGCCGGATCACTGTGCGATGTGACCATCCGGCTCAGCAGGACCGGTTCATAGCAGCTATGGCCCTGGGGATGAAGCTGTTCCTGAGTCTGGAGGTGCGGGCGTAGAAGGCCTTGTATCGTCTGCCCGATGGAAGGAGTTCGAACAGACTGTTGCAGGGGTGTGAAGAGTCTTTGTGGATGCTGGTGGCTTTTCTGAGGCATCGTGTGTTGTAGATGCCCTCCAAGTCTGGTAGCTGTGTTCTGATGGTCCTCTGAGCTCTATGGACTACCCGCTGAAGAGCTTTCCTTTCTGCCTCCGTGCAGCTGAGGTACCACTGAGGATGTGCTTGGGTATGGCAGAATTGTACTGGACGGTATGTAAGAAAATGTCACTATGCATTTGCACATATGACGATAAAAGCTCCATTGGGCCATTGCACCATTGAAATTTCATCATCCCCTTATGATACAATACGGTAGAACTTTATTTATCCCAGGAGGGAAATTGATCTGCCAACAGTGATAAAGCACAAGGTACATGAGACATGAAATTAAAGTGACGAGAGGAGAGTATTGGGGATGTACAAAGAATGGGGAAGGGATCCTGTCTACCCCATGACTGAAGGGGGAGGAGTTGCACAGTTTGATGGCCACAGGGAAAAAGGATCTCCTGTGGCATTCTGTACTGCATCTTGGTGGAACCAGTCTGTTGCTGAAGGTGCTCCTCAGGTTGACCAGTGTGTCGTGGAGGGGGTGAGCTGTATTGTCCAAGATGCTCCACAGTTTGATACTTGATATACTTGTGGTCCATGCTGGTGTGTGGTGAGTATTCTGGTCGGCCAGCCCCAGCCAAGCCCTTTCAATTATATTGTGAAGATTCTGAAAACAAAGGGGGAAAATATCAGAAGATCTAATTGTATCCCTGAGAAAGATCTGAAAGCATATCATATTCAATAATGTGCCTTGAAGTACAGCAATCACTGATCTATACTCACACAATCAATAATGAATGAGCATTTGTTTTGGTGATGGGTATGGAACTGTTCTTTGGAGTATAATGATGGATGCTTTCTATATGTGGGCAGGTCAAAGCATGGGAGGGTGATCCTTCCAACATCAAACACTACTCGAATGCAGGAGTCACTCCAGAGAGTGGGCTGAAAAGCTGCAGTGTAACAATGTGGAAAGGAGGATCATTGACTGAGATAGGTATTTTCATAAATTCATGAGTACATTCATAAATTCATGAGCCCAGCGAGCCATTCAATCCTGGCTGACCTATCTTTCCCCCTCAACCCCATTCCCTTGTCTTCTCCCCATAACCCCAGACGCCCTTACTAATCAAGAATCTGTCAATCTCCGCCTTACAAATATCCATTGACGGCCTCCACAGCCATCTGTGGCAATGAATTCCATAGATTCACCACCCTCTGATTAAAGAAATTTCTCCTCATTTTGATGTTTAACATCCAGACTATTTTTTACTTTTTAATTCCAAAGCTTTTGGAGACTTCAAATGGAGATATTTTTGCTCAAAGCAGCACACAGCTTGTGAACTTTGGGCGGCACAGTGGCGCAGCGGTAGAGTTGACGCCTTGCAGCGCCAGAGACCCGGGTTCATTCCTCGCTGTCAGTATGGAGTTTGTACGTTCTCCCCGTGACCTGCGTGGAGTTTCTCCAGGATCCCTGGTTTCCTCCCACATTCCAAAGACGTACAGGTTTATATGCGAATGGGCTTTGTTAAAATTGTAAATTGTCCCTGGTGTGTGTAGGATAGTGTTAGTGTGTGGGGATCTCTGCTCAGCGTGGACTCATTGGACCAAAGGGCCTGTTTCCATGTATCTCTAAAGGAAAAGAAACATCTCTTTGCTTCACCTCTGCCACACTAGCTACTGTATGTTCCCAGACAGCTGAGTGATAAGCAGTGAAGTGGGTGAGCATAGATGGCTGATGGAAGCCCTCTTTGGGAAGCCTCTCCTCTCTCATCCGCTATATCATGATGCACTAGCAGCCTGTCGACCTTCACTATCGGTGACTATCCATTGCAGATGGCAGTGTCAGTCTGGAATGCCTTTTAACGTCATCCAAGGAACATTATTGCCTTTAGTAAGATGAGTAGCCAAACGACTGTCTTCGAGTAGCAAGTGCAGACAAATTGCCCAATACAGTCCGCAGTGTAAACTAACTCATACCACAATAGCTTCATTCATTTGATTGTTTGATTCTTGATGTACTCATTTGACCTGTCATTATTCTTCCGTCTCCATTTAATTCTGTAAATAAAACATCTTGGTCTTCATCTAATTCCAGTCAAGTTAAAGGTTTGCCAGAAACTTCTGAACGAAAGTCAAATGCATTATTTTGGCATGGGTTGTGATTACGTGATTTGACCTTCCTTATAAAAGTAAATTAATTCAGAGCATGGAATATTGTAGAAGAAGTGCAGTGACAATTAAGGATAAATGTGTTCTGAATTACAAGCAGTGAGATCTCACTATCAAGTTGCCACGTGCATCCTCTACTACAACTAATGTGTTGGCACAGGATGTATTTCGGTGCTATAAGTAGGGCGGCACGGTGGCGCAGCGGTAGAGTTGCTGCCTTACAGCACTTGCAGCGCCGGAGACCCGGGTTTGATCCTGACTACGGGTGCTGTACGGAGTTTGTACGTTCTCCCCGTGAGCTCATGGGGTTTCTCTGAGATCTTCAGTTTCTTCCCACACTCCAAAGATGTACAGGTATGTAGGTTAATAGGTTTGACGTATGTGCAAATTGTCCCTAGTGTTGTGTAGGACAGTGTTAATGTGCGGGAATGGCTTGTCGGTGCGGACTCGATGGGCCTGTTTCTGCGCTGTATCTCGCAACTAAACTAAAGGTGATAAGACTAAATTAAAAGTACTGTACAGGCTGTCAAACCTTAAAACATTGAAGGAAAGCAGTTGAACCAGGCTCAATGAGAGGTCTTTGGTGTTTTACCCTGAATAAGTGCATAGGTTTTGGAGCAGAATTAGGCTATTTTGCCCATCATGTCTACTCTGCAATCCAATCATCCCTCAGCTACCTTTCCCTCTCAACCCCATTCTCCTGCCTTCTCCCCATAACCCCTGACACCATATCATATCATATCATATCATATATATACAGCCGGAAACAGGCCTTTTCGGCCCTCCAAGTCCGTGCCGCCCAGCGATCCCCGTACATTAACACTATCCTACACCCACTAGGGACAATTTTTACATTTACCCAGCCAATTAACCTACATACCTGTACGTCTTTGGAGTGTGGGAGGAAACCGAAGATCTCGGAGAAAACCCACGCAGGTCACGGGGAGAACGTACAAACTCCTTACAGTACAGCACCTGTAGTCAGGATCGAACCTGAGTCTCCGGCGCTGCATTCGCTGTAAAGCAGCAACTCTACCACTGCGCTACCGTGCCGCCCAATCAAGAATCTATCAATCTCAGCCTTAAAAATATCCATTGATATGGCTTCCGCAGCCTTCTGTGGCAATGAATTCCACAGATTCTCAGCTTTTGGAAATTCCTTATTGTAAATCACCTGGCTTTTTTGGGATCATTTATAGAATCCGCTTCCATTGACTTTTTAGTCAGAGTATTTCCTATCCTGAGGGCTCCCCAGGTGTAAACAATGTTGCTCACTTCATCTCCTAGAACTTTTGCCAATCTTCAAAGTCTGATCATTGGCCTTCTTGAAAATGTTATCTGATCACCTTTTAGCCTTCTCCGTTCCACGGAGAACAGTCCACATTTTTTAAGCTTTTCCCATTCCTGGTAACACCCTCTGAAACTTTCATTCCTGAAGCTTCATTCCTCTACGTCTTTGGAGAAAACCAAAGATTTTCAGAGGAAACCCACGGGATCACGGGTAGAATGTACAAACCCCGTGCAGACAGCCCCCGTGGTCGGGATCGAACCCAGGTCTTTGGCACTGCAAGCGCTGTAAGGCAGTAACTCTACCGCTGCGCCACCGTGCCGCTACAAGTTCTCTGATACTCTCAAATCTGTGATTTCTGGTTCAAAAACATGGCTAATCATCCCTGCCATAACCAAGGGGAGTGGGATTCCACTAGAAAGGAATGGTTGTTTAGACATTTTCCACTTTGATGCAAGGCAAAAAAAAATAAAAAAATCCGTTCTCTTCTGGGAATAATTCTATCTTGATATTTAACCTTTAGTAGACTAATTGGGTGATGCTTGCCTCTCTATCCAGGAGTACAGATTGGCCTACTGGACATTTTCTACAGCCCTGCTATCAGCAGCCCATCTCCCATACAAAGAATATATTGCGCCGTTTTATCCTATCCGAGATATCGTGCTCATTACACAGTATAATTTGTTCTACTCATCCCTTACCACCTCTCTACAACTGAAAACGAACTTGTTTTGTCTATAGAAACACAAGGAACAAATTACATTGAGTCATGCATTAAACTCTGTTGGATACCACTGCCTGCATCTGAGACATGCAGAAGCAATTTACATTTCAGCAGAAAGCACGCTGTATGTATCAATTGCATTTAGAACATAGAACAGTACAGCACAAGAACAGGCCCTTTGGCCCACAATGTCTGTACCAAACATGCTACCTGCACATAACCCATGTTCTCTGAACATCCATAAGCCTATCCAAAAGTCTTTTAAATGTTGCTAACGTACCTGCTTCAAACACCACATCTGGCAGCGCATTCAAGGCACTCCTCATGCACTGTGTAAAAAAATACTTGCCCGGCACATCTCTTGTAAACTTTGCCCCACTCACCTTCAGCCTTCGGCCTCCATTGTTTGATTTTTTCAAACTAGGAAAAAGACTCTGAGTGAAGAAGGGTCTCGACTCGAAACGTCACCCATTCCTTCTCTCCAGAGATGCTGCCTGTCCCACTGAATTCCTCCAGCATTTTGTGTCTACCTTCTGTGAAAACCAGCATCTGCTGTTCCTTCCCACACAAAAGATTCTGACCATCTACCCTTGCCGTACCTCTCATCATGTCGTATACAATCACATTTAACAGGCAGACATTTAACAATTGCCTTTAACATTTAACAAGCAGGCTTTTGATAATATTCGGTCAAATAGAGCACAAAAAATGGCACTGCTTACTTGAGTTTCTCAGCGTATTCTCCTTAAAGCTTATGCACCGTGCAAAAATATACTATCTGGCAACTCAGCCAAGAGCTTTCATCCTGCCATTAACTTTAATGTGCTGCTGATTTTAAAGTGGTGAATAAAGACATGCGGTAAATATCAGCTGCCACTGCAACACTATACTTAGCAGTCAAGAAAATTAATATTCCTCTTTTAAAATGGGGAATATTTTTAAATTGGCCTTGTCCTCTGAACAACTGATCAATGGGCGTTTCTGATCCAGACTGAAATGGTTTAATGGAATATAATGCAAGGAGTAATGGATTAGACAGTGTACCGTGTTTGCACCAGTGGGATACCAGCAATATTCTACCATGGATAGTATGCTGAGCATGCAGTATTGCCAAATGCCATGTGACTCTCACTGTGTGGACCCCTTGGGGCCCAAACCTCTCCCACATTGGTGCAGCACCCTTTCCTCCCCCCCCTCCCATCACCCCCTCCCCTCCCCTTCCTCCCTCCCCTCCTCCCCTCCCCCTTCCCCTTCCTCTCCTTCCCCTCCCCTCCCCTTCCCATCCCCCTTCCCCTCCCCCACTCCATCCCCCTCAACCCCCCTTATCCTCCCTCTTCCCCCCCTCCCTCCCTCCCCCTCTCTTTACCACCCTCCCTCCCTCCCTCTCTCCCTCCCTAGGAGATAGATTTAAACTTTAAAATGTGAATGACTTAAAAAATATAACACTGATTTCAATGAAACTTCTTCCATTAGCACCAAAGGGACGACGGTGAGTAAGGTGGGCCTAAAATTGTTGCGTTATCGTGTACCGTTTTGGCTGTAGTTCAGGAACGAACAAACAAACAAACTAGAGTTTTAGTATATAGATAACGCAAGAAGGAATGGATAAGACAGCGTGCCGTGTTTGTACCAGTGAGATACCAGCAATATTCTACCATGGATAGTATGCTGAGCATGCAGTATTGCCGAATGCCATGTGGCTCTCACTGTGTGACTTTGAGGAATAATAATCCCCAAAATGACAAGCCTCTTCTCTCCAACGTCGTTAGGCTTCCTGGCGTTGCTGATGATGCAGACAGCATCTTTGCAGTATTTTCCCGGAGGCTCTTTCTTTGTTTACCTTGCAGCTGAATGCAGTAACCACAGGTTGTTTTTATTTTTGCTGTGGTAACGACCACACTAACCCCAGCTATCCTGTGCACCATGTCGCGGCTCTTGTGGCCTTGGCGTGCCCTTGCTCACTTTGGTAAACACAACGCTGGCTCGTGTCTGAGATCATCATTGTTCAGTAGGTTAAACCTTCGTGATTGCTGCCACGTCCGTGCACGGCACCAAGGCCAATTATGCTGCCAAGTGCAGGCCTGTATTTAGCACCATTACAAATTCCTGCCTGTTGGAACTATATCTTACAATTTCTCTCTCAAACAGCTGGAATATGTCCAGTACTTTTTTGATCACTTCAGCAAGACGAATAGTACAACTTGTCCAATAGTACAACAATAGTACGAATAGTACAAAATGCTGTAGTAACTTCAGCAGGTCAGGCAGAAACATATAAAAATCTTAAGGGATTGGACAGGCTAGATGCAGGAAAATGTTCCCGATGTTGGGGGAGTCCAGAACCAGGGGTCACAGTTTAAGAATAAGGGGTAGTCCATTTTGGACTGAGATGAGGAAAAACCTTTTCACCCAGAGAGTTGTGAATCTGTGAAATTCTCTGCCACAGAAGACAGTGGAGGCCAATTCACTGGATGTTTTCAAGAAAGAGTTAGATATAGCTCTTAGGGTTAATGGAATCAAGGGGTATGGGGAGAAAGCAGGAACAGGGGGACTAATTTTGGATGATCAGCCATGATCATATTGACTGGCGGTGCTGGCTCGAAGGGCCGAATAGCCTGCTCCTGCACCTATTTTCTGTTTCTATCTCTGGAGAAAAGTAATAGGTGATGTTTCGGGTCAAGACCCTGCCTGTCCCACTGAGTTACTCCATTTTGTGTCCATCTTCTCATGATACCTATTCCTGGCACAAGCTTCAAATCCATTACCATGTTTGTGTCTCATACTTTGCATGGCTAACTTTACATTTCGGTTGAAGACCCTTTCGGTTTAAGACCAAGATCTTTGGTTTAAACCAGCATCTGCAGTTCCTTCCTACACAATCCACCTGTCAGTGACTGCTGTTATGCTGCCATTAGTTCTCTTTAGTATGGTCCCTCACCACCACAGGCTCATCAACGGGCTTAGAGGACATTGCGTGCAATACCTTATTTCTAGTTGGATTGCTGAGTTTACGCTGCAGTGTTTCCACGCTGCAATAGATTATTCTCATTGCCCCAGTCAGGTAACAGAGGCCAGGCATGGTAAACAAATACTCTTTATTCTCAAGGGAGAGAGATGACGAATGAAGGCTTGTAGATTTGAATTTAAATTATTGTTGATCACTTTTCAACCCATGCAGGAGGCGAAAGGATAAATCCCGTTGTGCGACTTGTCGTTTACTGTGAGACGTGCAGGGAAGAAGGGGAATTATTTTAAGGGAAGTGTCAGAAATGGTGGACCCAAGAAAAAGTTTTAATAGCCAGCGAATTTTAAGAGGATGGATAGACTAAGGTATGTCCTTTGGTTCCTCTGGTTGGTAGTTCCAAGAATAATTGAGCAGCACAGTGGTGCAGCTGGTCGAGCTGCTGCCTCAGCACCAGAGTCCCTGGTTCGATCCTGACCTCAGGTGCTGTCTGTCTGTGTGGAGTTTGCAAGTTCTCCCGGTGACTGCATGGGTTTCCACTGAGTGCAAAGTTTGCTCCCACAAACCACGAACGGGTTTGTACGTTAATTGGCCGTTGTAAAATTGCCCTGAGTGTGTAAGGGGTGGATGCATTAATGGGACAACATAGAATTGATGTGAATGGGTGATAGATAGTTGGTGTGGGTCCAGTGGGCTAAATGGGCTGTTTGCATGCTGTATCTCTAAAATTTTAAAACTGAAGTCAAATCAGGGCAGGGCCTTCACACTGAATGGAAGGGCCTTGGGGAGTGTCATAGCGCAGAGAGATCTCGGAGTGCAGGGACATAGTTCCTTGAAAGTGGCATCGCAGATAGATAGGGAGACCAAGAAGGCTTTTGTTACATTGGCCTTCATCAGTCAGCGGGTTGGGATGTCACGTTACAGTTGCACAAGGCATGGGGAAGGCTGCATTTGGAATTTTTGTGTTCAGTTTTGGTCACTTGGCCTTAGGAAAGAGGTTGTGAAGCTGGAAAGAGCGATGAGAAGATTTGCCAGGACTTGAGGGGCTGAACTATTAGGAGAAGTTGGTCAGGGTAAGACTTTATTCCTTGGTGCACAGGAGGATGAGGGGTGATCTTTTGGGTGTGTATAAGACAACCAGAGGAACAGATGGGGTAAATGCACACAGTCTTTTAACCCTGTCCTCCTTGTTCCTATATTCTGAAATAATGTGTGTTCTGCCTGGTTTCATCTCCTTCTCCCATATCTCCTATAGTCCTACGGGTACTCCTTACTAATAATAAATAATAATAATAAACATTTATTTTTTATAGCGCTTTTCCAAATGCTCAAAGATGCTTTACAAAAAACAGTCAAGACATAAAAACAAACAGACAAACTATCCTGACGGAGAAGCGGCGAAAAAATAGCGCCAGCGTCCTCTCACGTCAGGGTCCGGCAGTAGACAATAAAGAACACAACAGCCATCACAGTGATTGCTCCAGGCACACCCTCACTGTGATGGAAGGCAAAGAAAAGTCTTATCTCCTCCTCATTCTTCTCCCGTGGTGCCACGAGGCGATCGAGGCTCCCGACTTTTGAAGCCCCCACCGGGCGATGGAAAGTCCCAGGGCCGAGCCGAGCAGGCCGATGAAGGTTCTGAGCCCCCACCGGGCGATGGAAAGTGCCGCGGCCAGGCTACGCAGGGCGATGAGGGGCCTGCGAGCGGGTCAATCAAACCTCGCGCTTCGGGGCGGTCGAAGCTGCTACGGCTGGAGCTCCCAAAAGCCGGTCGCCAGCCAGGGACCTGCGAGCTCCCGATGTTGCGGTCTGCAGGGCCCACGGCCAAAGCCTCCGAGATGGGAAGTCCAGGCCCTGCGACCGGAGTCTTCAAGGTCGATCCCAGCTGGAGGCCGCCGACTCCACGGTGTTAGGCCGTAGCACGAACGGAGACACAACACGGTAAAGGTCGCATCTCCGTTGAGGAGGAGATTGGAAAAAAAAGTTTCCCCCACCCCCCCACCACCCCCCACATATACAGAGTTAAAAATAAATCAAAAGAAACATTTAAACGATAACAAAGACAAAAACCAAAAAAAGACAGAGAGACTGCCGGTGAGCCGCAGCTGCAGAACGCAGCCACGCCCCCTTTTAACGTAAGATTGGCATTTTGGAAGTCCTTGTCGATTTTCAGTTAAAAAATTTAATGGGCCTGAGAATCTATGCTATTTGCTGATCTAGTTAATTAGAGATATTGATATTTTAGAGATATTGATATTTTGTTTTAGATGGGTTCTTTTGTTGTTGTCTTAGCTAATATAAAATGAATGCTTATTTTCAGTAGAAAGCAGTAAGATGGATGCTTGTGGCAGAAATGTTATCATTGGGATGGAATGTGTTTGTCCTTTTATGAATGATAGGGAGTAGACAGAGGAGTATTACTCCCTTGTCTGACAGTGTGAACCCTGCGTATTAAAACAGTTAAGAAGCAAGGTCGCGCAGCTGCGAGATTGCTCGTGTAGAGAGATAAGTTTCTTTCTCAATAACAACTCCTTATATGGGTGCGTGTGAAAGTAGGAAAAGTTTCGAATCCACTCTAGGTAAATTGATGCGTTTCCCCGAAAGCATGTGACTTATATTAATGGTTTGGTTTCTGAGCATGTGACATTGTATTAATGATTTTGTTTTCTCTGTAACCATGGAAATGGTATTAGAATTGTAATTGGTCCTTAATTTTATCTGTTACACCCCTTTTTCCTCTCTGTATAAAAAAGTAAACAATCGTGGAAAAGTTGTTCTTCCCCTCTCCTGAGTTGAGATCTTTTCAGACACTAGTATTGTGTCCCAAATCATTTTGGAGCCTTTAAACCGTATGCAGTTCAGCCCATGGGAAGCAAATTCTTGTAACTCAGTATGAAGCAATTGCATTAAATCCAATTTTATACATTGCGACGATATTGGCAGTTAAGAAGCTGTCGCAGAATTACAGTATAATACTTCTGTCAAGATTGCTTTCTGAACAAACAGAACATGTTGAGATGCCTGCAGTACATTAAGGTGACGTGGACAAGGAATATGCAGCCATGGGTCCCTGCTGCAAAGCATTCCTTTCGTGTAGAAATGAGAGGACTAGGTATCGAAATGAGAGGTAAATGCACAATCTTTTACTCAGAGTAGAAACAGAGGACATTGGTTTCAGGTGAAGGGGGAAAGGTTTAATAGGAACCTGAGAGGGAACATTTTTACACAAAGTGTGGTAGGTACTGTACATGGAACACGCTGCCAGAGGACATAGTTGAGGCAGGTTACTGTCATTATGTTTAAAAAACATTTGGACTGGTACATGGATAGGATAGATTTAGAGGGATATGGGCCAAACGCAGGCAGTTGGGACAAGCGTAGATGGGGCATGTTGGTCGGTGTGGGCAAGTTGTGCCAAAGGGCCTGTTTCTATGACTTTATGACTCAAAATGCATTATTGCAGGCAGCATTGAAGCTTTGGGTTGGTTTGAAGGTCAAGGGTAAACATTTCAGGAGGGTGGTGTAAGTATGATTACAACCTTGTTGCAAACTGTGGGGAAATCTGACTTATTGTCTGTGGCACAATAACACAGGAAAATAATTACCATTTATGAATGTGCACATCAGCAAGGCATACATGTCACCAAGTATTCAAGTATACAGCCAAAAATGTCAGAAATAAAGTACAATGAAATCAAAGTGGCACATTGGCATTTCTATTTTAAGGTTTTGTAATTAGAATGGCAATAGGCAATATCGTTTGAGTGCATTAATGAGACAAGAGCTGTTATTGGAAAACCCAGAACTGGGATTTAGTTCTTGTGTGAGTGGCGTAAACGTGTCTAATATATTTGTATTTTAATTAGCAGCATTAGTGTTAGCGAGTGCCAGTAGGCTGCTAAGGCCTGTTATCCTTTGAGAGTTGAAATTCTTCCTTGGCTCGAAGCACCGTGGATGCGTGTCAGAGGGCAGCCTTCTTTCTCAGTCCTCCAACAATATTTTACCCAACTTGAGTTCTGAATATGTCGAGTCAAGGCAGGAAAAAGTGAAGACATATGAAACACGCCTGTCTCTCCAGTTGACCCTGGAGAGAATTAAAAATCCTGCTTCATGTTACACGTTTGGACAGTGGACAATGTGTTATTTCAGCTTTCAAATGGGTTGGAATTAGGGCGGCACGGTGGCGCAGGTAGCACTGCCTGACAGTGCTTCCAGTGCCAGAAACCGGGGTTCGATCCCCAGTACGGGTGCTGTGTTTACGTTCTCCCCGTGACTGCGTGGATTTTTTCCAAGATCTTCTGTTTCCTCCCACATTCCAAAGACGTACGGGTTTTTAGGTTAATTGGCTTGGTGTAGTTGTAAATTGTCCCTAGTGCGTGCAGGATAGTGTCAATGTGCTGGGGTCGGTGCGGACTCGGTGGGCTGAAAGTCCTGTTTCCGCGTTATATCTCTAAACTAAACTAGTCAGAGACTGAGAAGAGACGTGGGCTGTATCAGCTAACCTCTGTGAAAATGCTCGCTGACACGTGTACTCGGTTCTATGTTAAGAACAGCATATTATAGTTAGAAATAAAATAAACAGAAATACCAGATTGAATAATGTTAATGAAGAGAAAAGCAGTTAACAAACTGTCCATAAAACCTCCACATCTGCATGCGTTCACTTCTTGTATTGTATATTTAGTTTTATTCTGTTTGATGTTTGGAATGTGCATTCCAAGTGGACAGGATTATAATACACAGAGACAGCAAAGTGATATGATGGCTTTCTTAATGTGATATTCTGGCCACAACACTTGATGCATGTCTCCCTGAAATCCTACTCATGTTGGGTGCAGGTGTGTCATGTATTTGGTATGTGGTGAGTTGATAAACTAGGGGGGGGGAACCAAAAGTGGAATGAATATAAGACTAGTATAAATGGGTGGTGATGGGTGGTGATGGGTGGTGATGGGTGGTGATGGGTGGTGATGGGTGGTGATGGGTGGTGATGGGTGGTGATGGATGGTCGGCAGGGACTTGGTGGAGGGCCTGTTTCCATGTTGTATCTTTCTATAACTTCTTTGACTCTAGCACGGTAGCACAGCGGTAGAGTTGCTGCTTTACAGCGAATGCAGCGCCGGAGACTCAGGTTCGATCCTGACTACGGGTGCTGCACTGTAAGGAGTTTGTACGTTCTCCCCGTGACCTGCGTGGGTTTTCTCCGAGATCTTCGGTTTCCTCCCACATTCCAAACACGTACAGGTATGTAGGTTAATTGGCTGGGTAAATGTAAAAATTGTCCCTAGTGGGTGTAGGATAGTGTTAATGTACGGGGATCGCTGGGCGGCACGGACTTGGTGGGCCGAAAAGGCCTGTTTCCGGCTGTATTATATATGATATGATATGATATGATAAATCTCTTCCAAAAGGCCACAAAGAACAGGAGTGCTTCTCCTAGTGTCTCCAGTTCACCTGCTTCTACGAGATAAAACACTCTCCATATCAAAGATAGAGTAATAATGCTGGAGTAACTCAGCGGGACAGGCAGCATCTTTGGAGAGAAGGAATGGGTGACGCTTCTTCATGCCCTTCCATAGGCAGTGAAGAAAGCCAATGGAATGTTAGCCTTCATAACAAGAGGAGTTGAGTATAGGAGCAAAGAGGTCCTTCTGCAGCTGTACAGGGCCCTAGTGAGACCGCACCTGGAGTATTGTGTGCAGTTTTGGTCTCCAAATTTGAGGAAGGATATTCTTGCTGTTGAGGGCGTGCAGCGTAGGTTTACTAGGTTAATTCCCGGAATGGCGGGACTATCATATGTTGAAAGACTGGAGCGACTAGGCTTGTATACACTGGAATTTAGAAGGATGAGATGAGATCTTATCGAAACCTATAAGATTATTAAGGGGTTGGACACGTTAGAGGCAGGAAACATGCTCCCAATGTTGGGAGAGTCCAGAACAAGGGGCCACAGTTTAAGAATAAGGGGTAGGCCATTTCGAACTGAGATGAGGAAAAACCTTTTCAGTCAGAGAGTTGTGAATCTGTGGAATTCTCTGCCTCAGAAGGCAGTGGAGGCCAATTCTCAGAATGCATTCAAGAGAGAGCTGGATAGAGCTCTTAAGGATAGCGGAGTCAGGGGGTATGGGGAGAAGGCAGGAACGGGGTACTGATTGAGAATGATCAGCCATGATCGCATTGAATGGCGGTGCTGGCTCGAAGGGCCGAATGGCCTCCGCCTGCACCTATTGTCTTTTGTCTATCTCTAGTTTCCCTCTCCCCTGACTCTCAGTGTGAAGAAGGGTCTCGACCGGAAAGGTCACCCATTCCTTCCATCCAGAGTCGCTGCCTGTCCCACTGAGTTACTCCAGCATTTTGTGTCTATCTACGGTTTAAACCACCATCTGCACTTCCGTCCGACACTCTCAATATCAAATCTGAACCCACACAAATGATCTTCCCTTGATTGTGGATCGGCTTTCTAGCATTGTCCTTCAGAGTCAGACACTGGACCCAAAGTGATGTGTACCTAGCCAAGAGCCCAGCGTGAAAACGGGAGTCAATTTCAGAGGGCAGAACTTCACGACATCGTGGGAATCCCCGTCAACACTGGTTTCCCACTGAAGCTCAGGGTCTCTCCCTCCTCAACCACCGACCGTCTCATTAACAAGATGTCACAACACTGTTGTATTGAGCTCATCAATACTTACAAAGGGATGTCGACACATTTGCAAGATGCATATTCTGTCCAAATATTCGGTACACTGCAAATCAACAAACCTTTGCTTGTGGATGCTCCTCCAGGAAATGATGTAGCACGATGATTCAAGTTCATTCGGCTTCAGTTTAGTTTATTGTCACGTGTATCGAGGCACAGTGAACAGCTTTCGTTGCGTGCTTACCAGTCAACAGAAAGGCAATGCATGATTACAATCGATCCATTTACAGTGGTCTTGATACGTGATAAGGGAATAAGGTTTAGTGCAAGGATAAGCCAGCAAAGCCCGATCAAGGATAGCCCGGGGGTCACCAAAGAGGTAGATAGTCGTTCAGCACAGCTCTCTGGTTGTGGTAGGAAGAAACTGTCCCTGAATCTGGCGGTGTGCGTTTTCACACTTCTATACCTTTAACCTGATGGGAGAGGGGAGAGGAGGGAATGGCCAGGGTGCGACTCGTCCTTGATTATGTCGCTGGCCTTGCCGAGGCACAATATGTTGACTAAGTGTTACATGATAAATAAATAGAAATAGTAGGACAAGAGGGTTTTACACAGAGGTTGGTGGGTGCTTGCAATGCGCTGCCAAGGGTGGCGGTAGACGCAGATACAATAATGGCATTTAAGAGGCTAGCAGATAGCTATATGCTAATGAAGGAAATGGAGGGATGTGGATCATATGCAGGCTGTGGAAATTAGCTCAACTCCATCATGTTCAGCACAGACATTGTGGGCCGAAGGGCCTGTTCCTGTGCGGTACTTTTGTATGTTGTATGTTCTGTGTAACGCTATATGCCCTTTGCAAGCTGCTCCACCCCATATCAAGAAAATGGCGTATCTTCCACTCTCCTGCACTATCCTTAAATCCCTTCATTTCCTTAAGATCTAGATCTGCATCGATCTCTGTTTTGAATGAACTCAGTGTCTTAATCTCCGTAGCACTCTGGTGCAGAGAGTCCAAAGATTCATCACCCTGTGCACAAAGACATTTCCCTCCATGTCCTCGACACCTTGCTCTGAAACTGTGACCCTCGTTCTCGACTTGATCAGGGAAAACATTCTCTCTGCATCCATCCTGCCGTCTCTGTCTGAGTTTTATCTGTTTGAATTAGATTTCCTTCCATTCTTCCAGTGAATGCAGACTCAGACAACATAACTTCTCCTCATGAAGCAAGCCTGCCATCACTGGAAATGGCCTAATGAATCTTTGCTGCACTCCCTCTGTGGCAAGTCTGTTGCTCTATTAGGTAAGGAGAACAATACGCTAGACTATACTCCAGGGTGCAGTCTCACCAAGGGCCTTTTTACTTGCAGTAAGCCATCTGTTTTCAATATAAAGGGCAAAATACATTTATCTTCATAATAGCCTTTTTACACCTGTATGTCAGTTTTAAGTCAACAAATACAAGTAATTCAAGTAATTCCTCCCTACCCCCACTTTCCATCCCCAACCCTTCACTCTGACCGCAATACTTTGCCGTTTCTTTCACTATCTCTCACTCACCCCAAGTCAACCTGCTCTTTTTCCCTCCTTCATCTGCTTGTCCCCATCCCCAAGTTCCCCCATTTCTCTTCCTATCTGACACCCTTCTGTCCCATTTTCGATTTAGATTTAGAGATACAGCGCGGAAACAGGCCCTTCGGCCCACCGAGTCCGCGCCGCCCAGCGATCCCCGCACATTAACACCATCCTACACACACTAGGGACGATTTTTACATTTACCCAGTCAATTAACCTACATACCTGTACGTCTTTTCACCTCTCATTTTTGTCACTTTCTCCACCCATCTGCCAATGTACCCACCCACCCCCACCACCTGTATCCACCTATCACTTGCCAGGCTTTGTCCTGCCTGGGCCGTTTCCCAGTTTATCTCCATTACACTTTCCATCCCCCCCTCTCAGCTCAGGGTGTCAATGGGTTATGGGGCGAAGGCAGGAGAATGGTGTTGAGAGGGAGAGACAGAACAGTCATGATCGAATGGCGGAGTAGACTTGATGGGCCGAATGGCCTAATCCTGCTCCTGGAACTTATGTAAGGTTGCATCACAAGGGTATTTTGAGCAGGGTCCCAACGCAGCCAATTCCTGTTTTTGCTGATTAGCACCTCTTAAAAAGAGCTGTATACAGCTGCCTAAAGAGATTAAATACTCTGGAGATGCAGATAGCCACAGATGCTGAAATGTTTGATGTAACAAGATTATTCACATGATACTGTTCTCATTGCTGATGAGTTACTTGTGGAAAGGAACAAGGGAATTGAAAAAAATGTGGTCGAGGAGATTGGAGTTTTATTCGTTAATCTTGCTGGTCAAGGATTCATTTATGTTTTCAAGATTTGTGTGAGGTTGGCTTCTGTTCTATTTAAGTGTAGGGTCGTAGCGCTATGTGTCAAGGAAAGAGGCCCTTCAGCACAACATCCATGTTTAGTTTAGTTTAGAGATACAGCGCGGAAACAAGCCCTTCGGCCCACCGAGTCCGCACCGACCAGCGATCCCCGAACACTAACATTATCCTTCACAAACTAGGGACAATTTTACATTTACACCAAACCAATTAACCTACAAACCTGTACGTCTTTGGAGTGTGGGAGGAAACCAGATATCTCGGAGAAAACCCACGCAGATCAGGGGGAGAACGTGATCTCCATATGTCAACTTTTCCATCTACACGTCCAATTTCTCTCCAAAATTTTCCTATCCCTGTACCTGTCCAAACGTCTTGTAAATGTTATAACTGCATCGACCTCTACTATTTCTTATCGTTGCCTGTTCCATATATGTACCACTCTCTGCATGGAAGAAGTTGCCCCTCAGTTGCCTTTTAAATCTTTCCTCTCCCACTGAAACCTATACCCTTTAGTTTTAGACACCCCTACCCTAGGGAAGAGACTACAAGATTCTTTCTTTATCCCTAATATTTTTTATCCTCTCTTGGGCAAGCTTATGTTCACGTGCGCCCTAGCACGTAGTGTCTGAGTGAGATTGTTTTTATTTTCCCAAATACATTGGTAAATTTGAAAGAGGCTGTTAACGATTAAGTGCTCCAACTTCAGCAATGGCATTGGCCACCTTGTGAAGCTGGAGTTTTCGAGATGGGAGTTTTGTGATTATAATTTAAAATGCCTCCCAAGAGACCACGGAGAAGCTGGCCGGTGGAGCCTCGCAGGTCGGATCCGGGGCCAGAGTCTCGCGGGTCAGAGGTGGACCCGGCTCGTGGCCCTTTGTAACTTCGTCAGCGCCCTTTATGTGGCGACTATTGCACACCTTGGCTATGCAAGCAAAGAACTTCACTCTGACTTGTCACGTGTGGCAATAAAGTATTCATTGGGTAGGAAAATAACTGCAGATGCTGGTACAAATCGAAGGGATCACAAAATGCTGGAGTAACTCAGCTGGTCAGGCAGCATCTCAGGAGAGAAGGAATGGGTGACGTTTTGGGTCGAGACCCTTCTTCAGTCTGAAGAAAGGTCTCGACCCGAAACGTCACCGATTCCTTCTCTCCTGAGATGCTGCCTGACCTGCTGAGTTACTCCAGCATATAAAGTATTCATTCATTCATTCATTCATTCATTCATTCATTCATTCATTCATTCAAAACACCAATATTTTGAGAACTGCACCAATTCTTCAGCAACCTTCTTAATTCTTTTCTGAGCCTAATCACTAACAAACCATTCTTTATTATCCTCTGTCGGCTGAGGGCTGTTTTATATCGCGTATTAGCTGGAGGAGGTTAATAATCCAGTCCAGGCTCTGAAATCCTTGACAACAGAAAGGCAGAATGAGTGCAGATATGCAGTTAATGCTGAATTGCCAGATTCCCCACAGACCTTCAAAGGGAACTTCATGTAAAAATGATTACAGAATGATTAAAATTTGAGCTCACTTTATTTCCTCACAAAGTCAATCAGCCGGCCTTCCTTTCAGTATCAGTCATTTTAAATGACAAGATATATGATATTCTAAATCTTCTATTCACTGAAGTCTAAAACCTTTCTTCTGCTTTTAGCTTTTCATCTTCTTCTGAACTAATCAACGAGGTTTACACTTACCCAGATAAAGAAGCCATCTATTTACATTTATGTAGTGGAAATAATTAATCTGTTTCCCCAAAAAGTATGAGCATCGAATAATTAATCATGGCATAATCTTCACTTTGATAGGATGCAACCAGTCCCACAGAGAGAGATGGTGAAGAGATGCTCCATTTTCCTTCTTTAATACCTGTGGATGATTAATGTCAAATACTTTATCTTATTCGAAATGCAGCTGAATTTCAAAATAGGTCAGGTCTTCTGGGGTGTGAATAAGATCTCGAGAGTACAACGTGAAGTATCTGCAATAGATCTGCGTTCTTATGTAGCAAAATAATCTCATCACGTTCACAATATCTGGTCAAATGCATTGGATCCATTAATCACCACCTTTTTATATGAAGTGACCATGTCCTACTACATGCACGCACAGTTACATGCTTCTCATTCCGTGTAGTTCACTCTTCTAATTTACGGATGCAATTCAATCTCATTTCACCTTCTCGTGACAATATATTTGGAGCATTTTTTTAAAAACTCGCAATTTAACTAAAAGTTGTAAAAAGCCTACCTGGCTCACCTGTGACATATTCAGAAAACAATATACTGCCCTCACCCACTGCCGCATGTGTGTGACTCCAGGTACATCAATATGTTTAACTCTGACCAACCCCCTTGTTGAGGTGGGTAATAACCCCTGGCCTTGCCAGCAGTGTCTACACCATGTGAAGAATTAAATTAAATTAGCTTTTTTCTACTGCTTTCTTCTTTGCTTTTTCTTTCTATTTTACCTAATGTAATTTATCCATTCTCCCTTTCCCATCATGTTCCCATACCAATGCAGCAGGTAAAAACGTCTTTGTCAAACTCAGTTTTCTCATCCTGTCTACCTTCTCCCGCTTTGATTTGGCCTCAAAATTTGAAAGGAGTGGAAGTGTGATGGGTGCCAGGTCCCTTGGAGTTGGTTTAAAGGCAATTTGTGTGAGAGGTTATTGGATTAAAATATTTGCTTGCATCCAGTTATGGACTACTAAAAATTTGCATTTGGTTATGAAGCTGAGACATAACTCAGCCATCACCAACGATGCAAACAGAGCAAATCTAGTGTAGACTAGAAAAGAGGGCCCGTTGGGCCCGTCCCCACACCCCCCATTCTCTCCTCCCCCAGCCCCACCCTTACTCTCCAAGTGTGCCCGTTGGGGAGGGCCCGTTGGGCCCGTCCCCACACCCCCCATTCTCTCCTCCCCCAGCCCCACTCTTACTCTCCAAGTGTGCCCGTTGGGGAGGGCCCGTTGGGCCCGTCCCCACACCCCCCATTCTCTCCTTCCCCAGCCCCACTCTTACTCTCCAAGTGTGCCCTTTTTTTTTTTTTTCCTAATCAGATGTTTTTTTTTTTTTTCCTAATCAGATGTGCAGTACTTTGGTCAACGTGGGTTGTTTTTAAATGTGCTATACAAATAAAATTGACTTGACTTGACTTGACTTGACTTGCAATAACAAAAAAGACTTCTTGGAAGCTTTTCGAAACAATGTAGCCGTCACAAGCTGAAAACTAAATCCTTGCTGAAAACTAAATCCTTTTCTGGAAACTTTTGGAAACAAATGTAGCCCCTTGAAGAAAAGGGTTAGAAATGAAAAATTTAAACTTTAATATCTCTCTAGCTTTAAAAAGGTAGCTTCAATTTGAACGAAAGTACTTACAATAGTTGCCCAGGTTAATGGTGAATACGGCGGTACAAAAATCGTAGCGCTTTGGTGTACCGTCTTGGAGGAGTAGGGTTTGTAAGTTAAACTTCCGTACATACACACATACATCCCTACATACGAACGCAGAGTTTTAGTATTATACTAGAAAAGAGGGCCCGTTGGGCCCGTCCCCACACCCCCCATTCTCTCCTCCCCCAGCCCCACTCTTACTCTCCAAGTGTGCCCGTTGGGGAGGGCCCGTTGGGCCCGTCCCCACACCCCCCATTCTCTCCTTCCCCAGCCCCACTCTTACTCTCCAAGTGTGCCCGTTTTTTTTTTTTTTCCTAATCAGATGTTTTTTTTTTTTTTCCTAATCAGATGTGCAGTACTTTGGTCAACGTGGGTTGTTTTTAAATGTGCTATACAAATAAAATTGACTTGACTTGACTTGCAATAACAAAAAAGACTTCTTGGAAGCTTTTCGAAACAATGTAGCCGTCACAAGCTGAAAACTAAATCCTTGCTGAAAACTAAATGATTTTCTGTAAACTTTTTGAAACAAATGTAGCCCCTTGAAGAAAAGGGTTAGAAATGAAAATTTAAACTTTAATATCTCTCTAGCTTTAAAAAGGCAGCTTCAATTTGAACGAAAGTACTTACAATAGTTGCCCAGGTTAATGGTGAATACGGCGGTACAAAAATCGTAGCGCTTTGGTGTACCGTCTTGGAGGAGTAGGGTTTGTAAGTTAAACTTCCGTACATACACACATACATCCCTACATACGAACGCAGAGTTTTAGTATTATACTAGAAAAGAGGGCCCGTTGGGCCCGTCCCCACACCCCCCATTCTCTCCTCCCCCAGCCCCACTCTTACTCTCCAAGATGTTTTGTTTTTTTTTCCTAATCAGATGTGCAGTACTTTGGTCAACGTGGGTTGTTTTTAAATGTGCTATACAAATAAAAGTGACTTGACTTGACTTGACTTGACTTGCAATAACAAAAAAGACTTCTTGGAAGCTTTTCGAAACAATGTAGCCGTCACAAGCTGAAAACTAAATCCTTGCTGAAAACTAAACGATTTTCTGTAAACTTTTTGAAACAAATGTAGCCCCTTGAAGAAAAGGGTTAGAAATGAAAATTTAAACTTTAATATCTCTCTAGCTTTAAAAAGGTAGCTTCAATTTGAACGAAAGTACTTACAATAGTTGCCCAGGTTAATGGTGAATACGGCGGTACAAAAATCGTAGCGCTTTGGTGTACCGTCTTGGAGGAGTAGGGTTTGTAAGTTAAACTTCCGTACATACACACATACATCCCTACATACGAACGCAGAGTTTTAGTATTATACTAGAAAAGAGGGCCCGTTGGGCCCGTCCCCACACCCCCCATTCTCACTCCCCCAGCCCCACTCTTACTCTCCAAGTGTGCCCGTTGGGCCCGGAAAAGAGGGCCCGTTGGGCCCGTCCCCACACCCCCCATTCTCTCCTCCCCCAGCCCCACTCTTACTCTCCAAGTGTGCCCGTTGGGCCCGTCCTCCTGATCTGTGTATGTCAAGTGACCACTATAGCCTTCATTCTTTTTTTTTTTCCCTAATCAGATGTTTGTTTGTTTTTTCCTAATCAGATGTGCAGTACTTTGGTCAACGTGGGTTGTTTTTAAATGTGCTATACAAATAAAACTGACTTGACTTGACTTGACTTGCAATAACAAAAAAGACTTCTTGGAAGCTTTTCGAAACAATGTAGCCGTCACAAGCTGAAAACTAAATCCTTGCTGAAAACTAAATCCTTTTCTGGAAACTTTTGGAAACAAATGTAGCCCCTTGAAGAAAAGGGTTAGAAATGAAAAATTTAAACTTTAATATCTCTCTAGCTTTAAAAAGGTAGCTTCAATTTGAACGAAAGTACTTACAATAGTTGCCCAGGTTAATGGTGAATACGGCGGTACAAAAATCGTAGCGCTTTGGTGTACCGTCTAGGAGGAGTAGGGTTTGTAAGTAATCTTCCGTACATACACATATACATACATACATACGGAATGTTGGACCGCAGAGTTTTAGTATTATATAGACTAGAAAAGAGGGCCCGTTGGGCCCGTCCCCACACCCCCCATTCTCACTCCCCCAGCCCCACTCTTACTCTCCAAGTGTGCCCGTTGGGCCCGGAAAAGAGGGCCCGTTGGGCCCGTCCCCACACCCCCCATTCTCTCCTCCCCCAGCCCCACTCTTACTCTCCAAGTGTGCCCGTTGGGCCCGTCCTCCTGATCTGTGTATGTCAAGTGACCACTATAGCCTTCATTCTTTTTTTTTTTCCCTAATCAGATGTTTGTTTGTTTTTTCCTAATCAGATGTGCAGTACTTTGGTCAACGTGGGTTGTTTTTAAATGTGCTATACAAATAAAACTGACTTGACTTGACTTGACTTGCAATAACAAAAAAGACTTCTTGGAAGCTTTTCGAAACAATGTAGCCGTCACAAGCTGAAAACTAAATCCTTGCTGAAAACTAAATCCTTTTCTGGAAACTTTTGGAAACAAATGTAGCCCCTTGAAGAAAAGGGTTAGAAATGAAAAATTTAAACTTTAATATCTCTCTAGCTTTAAAAAGGTAGCTTCAATTTGAACGAAAGTACTTACAATAGTTGCCCAGGTTAATGGTGGGTACAAAAATCGTAGCGCTTTGGTGTACCGTCTAGGAGGAGTAGGGTTTGTAAGTAATCTTCCGTACATACACATATACATACATACATACGGAATGTTGGACCGCAGAGTTTTAGTATTATATAGATAGATAGATAGATAGATAGATAGATGGTACATGTCTAGTGTTGATGGGACATGTCTAGTGTAGATGGGACATGTCTAGTGTAAATGGGACATGTCTAGTGTAGATGGGACATGTCTAGTGTTGATGGAACATGTCTAGTATAGATGGAACATGTCTAGTGTAGATGGGACATGTCTAGTGTAGATGGGACATGTCTAATGTAGATAGGACATGTCCAGTGTAGATGGGACATGTCTAGTGTAAATGGGACATGTCTAGTGTAGATGGGACATGTCTAGTGTAGATGGGACATGTCTAGTTTAGATGGAACATTTCTAGTGTAGATGGAACATATCTAGTGTAGATTGAACATATCTAGTGTAGATGGCACATGTCTAGTGTAAATGGAACATGTCTAGTGTAGATGGGACATGTCTAGTGTAGATGGGACATGTCTAGTGTAGATGGGACATGTCTAGTGTAGATGGGACATGTCTAGTGTTGATGGGACATGTCTAGTATAGATGGGACCTGTCTAGTGTAGATGTCACATGTCTAGTGTTGATGGGACATGTCTAGTGTAAATGGGACATGTCTAGTGTAGATGGGACATGTATAGTGTTGATGGGACATGTCTAGTATAGATGGAACATGTCTAGTGTAGATGGGACATGTCTAGTGTTGATGGGACATGTCTAGTATAGATGGCACCTGTCTAGTGTAGATGGGACATGTCCATTGTAGATGGGACATGTCTAGTGTAGATGGGACATGTCTAGTGTAGACGGGACATGTCTAGTGTAGATGTCACATGTCTAGTGTTGATGGGACATGTCTAGTGTAAATGGGACATGTTTAGTGTAGATGGGACATGTCTAGTGTCGATGTCACATGTCTAGTGTTGATGGCACATGTCTAGTGTAGATGGGACATGTTGGTCGGTGTGGGAAGGTTGGGCTAAAAGGCCTGCTCCAATGCTCTATGACTCTAACCTTTGTGCAGTGCAGAACAGGAATGGTATGGAAACAGTGGTGTTTAATGACATATTTCACGAATGCATCGCACATTTCCCGCCGGGGATGAATAGTTTATCATATCGTATCGTTTCGTATTGTACATCAGGGTTTTTTACTTGAAAGCTCTGCGTGAATTCTAATAGTAGTTCATCGGATTGATTTAAGCATATTTTTATTGCCTTGCTAATGGTCGCTATATTTATGAGGCCTATAATTATTATGTTATCATCACACCATTTGTTTTATTGGACTTACTTTCAGTAAATCAGATAATGGTCTGCATCTGTACAGAGTGCCAAATCTCCTGGCCAAATCTTAGAAATATACGCATTGAATGGATTCTTATAGTGTTCTCATTGGAAGAGTGCATAAGCCCCAACACATGAAGGTCATTACAAGAGACGAAATGTTGTGTTTTTAATTTCAAAGATAGCAGTAGTAATGGATTATGGAAAAATTATGCTTGAAGAGAGAGGGTGGTCATTTGAGGAGTTATTTGGTAAATTAGTTACGAAGATCGAGAGGCAAATTCATTGAGGTATATCCAAAGACGTACAGGTTTGTAGGTTAATTGACTGGGTAAATGTAAAAAAAATTGTCCCTAGTGGGTGTAGGGTAGTGTTAATGTATGGGGATCGCTGGGCGGCACGGACTCAGTGGGCCGAAGGGCCTGTTTCCGCACTGTATCTTTAAATCTAAAAATGATTGTCAGAATATATGTTGATTCTCCTCAATAAAAGTTCTAGACCTGGGCAACAAGTGTCTTGAGACAAAGACATTAAGGACTGATATAAGTAGTTATTTCCTTGCCCAAACGAATTTTCCGATAGCCATTGAATTTATTCATATCAAAACATTGTCATACTTTTACATCCTAAGCAAATCAGGTGACATTGGAATCCAACACAAAATATACGTGATTGAAGATCAGCCATGATCTTGTGTAGGAAGGAACTGCAGATGCTGGTTTAAACAGAAAGTAGACACAAAATGCTGGAGTAACTCAGCGGGACAGGCAGCAACTCTGGAGAGATCTGGAGAAGGGTCTCGATCCGGAACGTCATCCATTTCTCTCCAGAGATGCTGCCTGTCCTGCTGAGTTACTCCAGCTTTTTGTTTCTATCATCAGCCATGATCTTATAGATTGTTTGAGCAGGCTCAAAGGGCTCAGGAATGTACTTTAAATCCATGTGCTTCAAAGCATTAGTAAAATGTTTGAGGGGCAATCAACCTGCAATGTGATTAAAAAGATGTGATGCTGCACTAAACATCATTCAGTGCAGCATCACATCTTTCAAAGGATACTACACGTGCAGTGGTGTGATGATTCATCCCATGTGTTGTGTGATACTAAATGTTATACGTGACTCACTACAGGTTTTCATCTCATACTTTATAGTGAGCATCGCTCCATTTAATTCATGTTTAGTACCCAACACTTAATATGTTTTAATGGTGATCCATTTCATCTTTTGCTTATGGTACATAATTGACCCCAGCCATGACCTGAGAATTGAATGGATTCATTTTTAGTGTTGATGCTTCATTTACTTTTGTTTAATATTGTGCGGTGATCCATTCCTGTGTTTGTATCTGAGCTCTGCAATCCACTTTAATTTAGTTTAGTTTAGAGATACAGCACGGAAATAGGCCCTTCGGCCCACCGAGTCCATGCCGCCCAGCGATCTCCTGACACACTCGACAAACTACAATTTTACTGCACCCAAGGTCTGAAGAAGGGTGTCGACCCAAAACGTCACCATTCCTTCTCTCCTGAGATGCTGCCTGACCCGCTGAGTTACTCCAGCATTTTGTGTCTACCTTCAATTTGAACCAGCATCTGCAGTTATTTTCCTGCACAACCTGGAGGCCTGTACATCTTTGGAGTGTGGGAGGAAACCGGACCACCCGGAGAAAACCCACGTGGTCACAGGGAGAACGTACAAATTCCATACAGGCAGGACTCAAGGTCAGGATCGAACCTGGTTTTTTTGGTGCTGTAAGGCAGCAACTCTACCGCTGCACCACCGTGCCACACTGACACTAACATCCGGACACCCTAGTACTGATACTTGTACGTGAAAATTGAAGATAAAATAGGTCAGTTGGACCGTCAAACCTGCCCTGCAATTCAACACGATTGTGACTGTTGTGCCCCAGGTAACCCAGCCTGGTCAGCGCACAACCATAGCTTTTCACTGTACCTCGGTTCACGTGACAATAAACTAAACCGAAACAGTAGTTGGTAAGTAAACTCACCACAGTAGACTGTCCCCGGTGGGCAGGTGAGTGGGAAAATCCAGGGAGAGATGATGGGAATTTGGGGAAGAATAAAAAGTAGGATTAGTGTGGGATCAGTACGATGGTCAGCACGGATTTGGTGGGCCGAAGGGTCAGTTTTTGTGGTTTGTGGCGGAATGTTTCCATGTGATTAATATGTGGTGACAATGTTAGTAAATGTGGGGTTTGTGACATTCAACATTTTTTGTTTATTTCACTATTCAGTTATTATGGTATAATTTGTAAAACATTTAATTCCTCCTTCTCCAAATGTAGTTAATTGTGTATTTTCCAAAATATGTATCTGGATTAATTTGCAGGAGACACTGAACTATTAAGGAAATGGGACTTTAAGACACTGGGGGGGAATAAAGGGGACATCTATCATTCTAACTAATTTTTAGCTTTACCACTGTGTAGCACAGCAATAAGGTCTTCGGCCCACCATACGATACGATATGACAGAACTGTATTTATCCCAGGAGGGAAATTGATCTGCCAACAGTCATAAAACACAAAATACATGAAACATGAAATTAAAGTGATGAGTGGTAAGGATTGGGGATGTGCAAAGATTAGGGGGGGGGGGGGGGGGGGGAGGAGGGGGGAAGGGAGTCAGTCTCAGTCTACCCCACGACAGAAGGGGGAGGAGTTGTACAGTTTGATAGCCACAGGGAAGAAGGATCTCCTGTGGCGATCTGTCCTGCATCTTGGTGGAACCAGTCTGTTGCTGAAGGTGCTCCTCAGGTTGACCAGTCTGTCATGGAGGGGGATGAGCTATATTGTCCAAGATGCTCTGCATGACGGATATGCAATGTGTTTAGTATTGTTTAGTTCAGTTTTGTTTAGAGAACTGCGCGGAAACAGGTCCTTCGGCCCATTGGGTCCGCACCGACCAGTGATCCCTGCACTATCCCTAACACTATCCTGCACACACATTAGGGACAGATTTCACGCACACCAAAGCAATAAACCTTCAAACCTGTACGACTTTGGAGTGTGGGAGGAAACCGAGAATCTTGAAGAAAACCCATGCGGTCACGGGGAGAACGTACAAACTCCATACATACAGCATCCGTAGTCGGGATCGAACCCGGGACTCTGGCGCTGCAGGCACTGTAAGGCAGCAACTCTACCGCTGCGCCACCGTGTTGCTCAATGTGGAGCTCCAATACTCAACAATTATGAGTATGAATAAAAGATGGAAGCGCCTCTGTTATGTCACTTTGTATCTTTATCCTACCAAACCTACCAAACCTACAAGGCTGTCACTAGTCGAATCAAATTTCGCTTGGGTGGCTTACAATCCAGCATTATGAACATTGAATTCTCCAACGTTAACTAAATTCATTTTACACTCCCCTCCGCTTCTCCCCTCCCTCCTTGTCCCCTTCCTCCACCCTACTGTGCTGTATCTCTAAACTAAACAAACCCATCCTGTAACGCAAAGACCCCTGGCTCCGAAGTTGCTCTTTTAACTTCATTGAAATGAATTTTGGAAGCAGGGAATAATGTGCTTATATTACAGTATATTGTGTTCAGCGCTACCAAAGGGGGATGATTTTCTGTGCAATAATCCCTCCTAACCTCCAGAAAATGGATGGCGATGAAGTTAGGCAATGGGGATGCCCTGATGCTACAGGGGACATTTCACTTATCTAATGAGATATCTTCAGGTAGTGGCCGCAGGGACTGCCTAATTGCTTTGTGGTTTCTGTTGATTGGTGGAGGTATAGTTGCTAAGGGAACATTTGTGGTTTAATTCCGGAATGAGTGGATGCAGTGAAAGCACTTCTTTTTTTTGTGTTGGATAAATTGAAACTCAAGCGATGAGCGATCATGTAGGTCACCTTCAAAACAGGCGCTCTTACACGAAAGGCTGGCAATCAGCAAACACGACAAGCTCGGGCTTTACTGGACTGCAGGCAGGAGGGGCTGAGGAAATGGTGCCTGCCACTGCTTCACGAAGCTGAGCAGTTAGAAGGGTCGAGGGGTGCTTAATTGTCATCTGCACTGGGGAGGGAGCGATGAAACCTGCTGCTGCATTGCAAGGACTTTAATGTGGCATCACAATAATAATAATTGTGTTCAATAATACAATGATAATCAATAATACAATAAGTCATCAGTAATACTAGGCAATCCAAAGACGTACAGGTATGTAGGTTAATTGACTGGGTAAATGTAAAAATTGTCCCTAGTGTGTGTAGGATAGTGTTAATAGTGTTAGTGTGCGGGGATCGCTGGGCGGCGCGGACTTGGTGGGCCGAAAAGGCCTGTTTCCGCGCTGTATCTGAAATATGAAATCACACCATAATCATTCAAACCAAATTACCTAATGCAAGCGAAACAAAGTCCGTAGCAGATCATTGCTGAGGGAAGGTTTTGGCTGGAGTTGTCCAGGGTGGTTGAAGAGGCTGATGGTTGACGGGGAGAAGCTGTTCTTGATCCTGGAGCTCACAGTTCTCTGGCTCCTGTACCTTCTTCCCGATGGTGGCAGCGAGATGAGAGTGTGGCCAGGGTGGAGAGGGTCATAAATTCATGTTAATAAGTTGTAGGACAGAACTAGGCCATTCGGCCCATCAATGTCTACTCCGCCATCCAAACATGGCTGACCTATCTTTCCCTCTCAACCCCATTCTCCCGCCTTCTCCCCATAACCCTGGGCACCCTTTCTAATCTTTGATATTAGCCGCCCCGTTGAGGCAGTGATTCCTGTAGATCCCTCCTACAGTGGGGGAAGTCAATACCCGTGATGGACGGGGCAATGCCCGCCTCTTCCTGAGGCCTCCTTCCATCTCGGCCGTAAGTAGGGGATTTAAATGTGGCAAAGAGATGGTGACCACTTGGTATATTTACGAGGCAGCAGACAAATGTCCTCTGTCGGCTGAACTCCAATGGAACTGAATTTTGGAACCTGGTCACAGCACAGGTGTATTGTGCATCTCACTCGCCTGAGAGCGGCCAGTTTGATGTGTCTTTGATTTGAGATGTGGAAGGCAAGCGGCTCTGTCCAAAGTATCACCTCGTAGTGCAGAGGGCACTCTCTGGAGCCCAGGGTGAGGGCATTGCATTTTTGCAGGTTGCCATCGTGATCTCTTCAAATGTCATCTCGTTTCTACAATGTCCCTCAGACTGACTCTTGTGTTCTCTTCTCCCTTTTCCAGCCCAATGCCAGTCAGTACACTTGGACGAGCTGCTGGCTGCCACGCCTGGGTACTGCTCGCGATCCTTCACCTGGTCATGGATTTTTCCTCTTGTGAATCGAAGCTGCAGGGCCAGGTGTTCGGCCACCCCGCGGGGTCTCTGCACCCGCCGCCCCGACACCGGGCAGCCGGCGATCCTCTTTGGGAGTACAACAGTAGCCGGCACGGGAGAGCTACAAAACCCTGGTGGCGCAGAATGTTTTGGCCGGAGACTCGTCCTGGAAGACAGATCCCGAACAAGCCGACGGGGATTCACAAACACAAGGCACTGGCGGGCAGCCGGTGCATCAGCTGCCAGTCCAAACAATCGCACAGATTGGACCCTCCAGTCTCAGTGGAGACCAGGGATTCGGTAAAATTGACCCACTTGAAAAGGGCACGGAGGCAGAGTGATAACTTTGCGTTTGACCACTTCGAAAAGCCCAAATGCACTTCATACGACAGTGACGGAACGGCGACTGTGATGCCCTGTGCCATTGAATGGGGCCCCACCAAGGAGGAGCTGACCGACGGCAACGTGGTTTCAACTCCGGCGAGCCATTCCACCACCACCTTGTTGTCCTCCACCAGAACTACAACTGCCAGAGCCACACCCGCCACCACCACAGCCAGCTCCACCACCACCACCACCACTATGCAAACCACCACCGCCTCACTCAGGAGCCACACCATGGTGGCGCCACAGCCAGCTCTGCTCAGCACAACAGACCCAAGCCTTAGGTGGGACCCGCCCAACACAGCCCGGCCCTCCCGCATCGGAGAGACAGGAGGTACGCTCACTACCCTCACCCCTAGAACGGCGATCGGTTCCTTTATGCAGCGTAATATGCAACTTATGGGTTGTTGTTAATATTTTGAGAAGCTGTTTTTTTTAAAAACGTTTCATTTGCAAGTGGGCAGGAGCTTTCATGTTTACTGTACTTTAGTCCAGTTGAGAGAGACAGTGCGGAAACAGGCCCTTCGGCCCACCGAATCCACGCCGACCAGCGATCCCCGCACACTGGCACTAATTTACTATTGTAACGAAGCTAATTAGCTGGAGGCTTTGGAGCGGGTGCAGAAGAGGTTTTTTCACAATGCCGAAGAGAGGCGCAAAGTGCTGGAGAAACTCAGCAGGTCAGGCAACATCTTTAGAAAAGAAGGATGGGTGACCTTTCAGGTCGGGGCCATTCTTCAGTCTGAAAGTAGAGGGGAGGGAACTGGAGGCAGGAAAAGTCCCGAACAAAGCAGGAATGGCAACAGATGACCAAGGTAGGGTGGAGCCCACAATGGCCCATTGTGGGCTCGGGAATAGGTGATAATGAAGGGAGACAAGGATGCGAACAGTGGAACTAGTAGGACGACTAGGGTAGGGGGGGGGGGGAGGGGGGGTTGGGGGAGGGGGGGAGGGGGAGGGGGGAGGGAATGCAAAGGTTACTTGAAATTAGAGAAGTCAACGTTCATACCTCTGGGTTGTAAGCTGCCCAAGTGAAATATGAGGAAATTGAGGAAATGTGAGGAATACCAGAATGCTTCCTGGATTAGAGAGTATTAGCTACAAGGGAAGGTTGGGCAGACTTGGATTGTTATCTCTGGAGCATCAGAGACTGAGGGGAGGCCTGTGAGAATTATGAGACAGGGTATACAGTGAGAACCTTTTACCCAGGGTAGAACTATCAAAGACGAGAGGACGTAGCTCTGAGATGAGAGGGGCAAAGTTTAAAGGAGATGTGCTGGGGCAAGTGTGTTCCACATGGAGAGGTGGTTACCTGGAACACGCTGGTGGAGGAAGCAGATACAATAATGATGTTTCACAGGCTTTTAGATGGGCAGACGGACACTCAGGGGATGGAGGGATATGGATCACATGCAGTCAGAGGAGATGAGTTCAACATGGCATTGTGTTTGGCATAGACATTGTGGGCAAAAAGGCCTGTTCTTGTGTGCTGTGCTGTTCTATGTTCTACAGGTGGGAGTGGAAGGAAGGAGGAGAGGGTGGACGATGAATCTGGGAAGAATGGGGCTGACTTCGGACCTATGAGAGTCTACGGGATCCCGGAGATGGTGGGATATGTCTCTTCCTCCTGATCTTTCTACCAATATTAACTGACTATGCCAATGATGAATATCATTCATTGGCATAACATAGAAAAAACATGTGTAGGAAGAAAACTGCAGATGCTGGTTAAAATCAAAGGTACTGAATGCTGGAGTAACTCAGCGGGCCAGGCAGCATCGCGGGAGAGAAGGAATGGGTGACGTTTCGGGTCGAGACCCTTCTTCAGACTGATTTCAGGGGAGGGGGCGGGACAAAGATAGGATGTAGTCAGAGACAGGAAGACTAGGGGGAGAACTGGGAAGGGGGAGGGGACAGAGAGGTTTTTTGGAGGAAATTGGAGGAAATGTCAGAATGAGGCCCAGCGCAAATTGGAGGAACAGCACCTCATATTTCGCTTGGGTAGTTTACACCCCAGCGGTATGAACATTGACTTCTCTAACTTCAGATAGTACCTGTTTCCCCTCTCTATCCCCTCCCCCTTCCCAGTTCTCCCTCTAGTCTTCCTGTCTCCGACTACATCCTATCTTTGTCCCGCCCCCTCCCCTGACATCAGTCTGAAGAAGGATCTCGACCCGAAACGTCACCCATTCCTTCTCTCCCGAGATGCTGCCTGGCCCGCTGAGTACTCTGGCATTTTGTACCTTCAATATCATTCAAGTGTTAGCTATGTTTCAGTTCCCAGCACTCTCACCATTGAGTCAGAGACTTGAAGAGACCTCAGTGCAGAACTGAAGGAATGTGACACCATAGTATCATAATGTCAGAGGATAGACACAAAATGCCGGAGGCAGCATCTCTGGAGAAAAGGAATAGGTGACGTTATGGGCTGAGACCCTTCTTCACGGGTTGACCCATATTCTGTTGTGAATTTCATTGTTCCGTTTCAGGACAAATGACAACAAAACACTCTTGACTCCTGAATAATTCAAAGAAATTCAGAGACAAAAAAAAACACTAAAGTACACAAGGATGAAAAAACATTGTTAAAATATATTGAATAAAATAGTACCTCAATAAATAATTTACTTTCTGGAAAAAAAGGTGGAAATCTACTGTCAAGTGTTAAAGAAAACTTTAAAACACAACACAAAGATCGGGCAAGACAATCTAGACTTTATTCAAGAGTGCCAAATACAGTGATCACTGGGGGCAATCTAGGAGATGGCTCAACAAACAACGATGCATCTGCTTATATACAGAATTTCCCTTTGATGTTTGGTTTATTGCAGAAAGTACTTTAGAACTTTTCCGTCTTGCAAGTGGTCTTCTAACAAATATACATCATGCATCTCCGAAACACACAACAGAGTAAACACAGGCCAAATCCACGCCATTACAGAAAAGCAAATGTCCTGTTACCCTTACGACCTTATTTTATTGTTTTATGATTGCCATTTGTCCTTTGGCAACAGACAACAGTATCTGACTAAAGTAGACTGCAGTGAGCGTCATTTACACATGCTCAGTTTCAACCTTCTTTAAAGCACAGAAGTATCCGAACACATGAAGAGGACTTTAAACATTTTTACGCACTCTACCTAATCCTATCCCTTGCCGTCTTCTTGAAACTTTGCAATTTATCTTTGACACAAGGAACTGAGGCCCTGATCCTAAATCAGGTCTGACTGGCATTGGATTAGGGAGACAGACTGCAGGGAACCCCAGCAGTTCTGGGCTCGACTGCAGATGTCTCTGCGGAGCCCAGATGGAGTACTGGCCGAACACTGGCAGACGTAGAGATTCAACTCATTATTGTTGCGTTGCTTGTAGGTGTGGGAGATTTCACTGCCTTGTTTTCCTCTGTGTTCTCCAACATCAATAGGTTCCGAGAGATGCCCGAGGACAACTAGAAATGTGCTCTCAAAAATGTGTATGAATAAATCTAGGTTGTTTAACCACAGTGGCAGGGAAAGTTCACAAAACAATAATCAGGGACAGAACTTGCAGTGAGTTGGACAACTGTGGATCAATTATATAAAGCTGGTGGGGATTTACTGGAGGCAATTCAAGCTGCAAATGCAAATACCCTTTTGGTGAAGACATATAAGATTATTAAGGGGTTGGACACGTTAGAGGCAGGAAACATGTTCCCAATGTGGGGGGAGTCCAGAACCAGGGGCCACAGTTTAAGAATAAGGGGTAGGCCATTTAGAACGGAGATGAGGAAAAGCTTTTTCAGTCAGAGAGTTGTAAATCTGTGGAATTCTCTGCCTCCGAAGGCAGTGGAGGCCATTTCTCTGAATGCATTGAAGAGAGAGCTAGATAGAGCTCTTAAGGATAGCGGAGTCAGGGGGTCTGGGGAGAAGGCAGGAATGGGGTATTGATTGAGAATGATCAGCCATGATCACATTGAATGGTGGTGCTGGCTTGAAGGGCTGAATGGTCTACTCCTGCACCTATTATCTATTGTCTAAAGTCAGGTCAAAGAGGGAAATCTGGTTATTGCTCTTTCAAAAGGCAGCGCTTATAGGATTTTCTTCAAGACCGAAGCCAAGGAGTAAAAGGATCTACAACGGCAGAGCGCAAAAAAAATCTCAGTAATAGGAGGCAGAGAGTAAATGTACGAAGATAACTGCAGATGCTGGTACAAATCACAGGGTATTTATTCACAAAATGCTGGAGTAACCCAGCAGGTCAGGCAGCATCTCAGGAGAGAAGGAATGGGCGACGTTTCGGGTCGAGACCCTTCTTCAGTCTGTTTCATGGAACTGTTTCAAGGTCTTTTTCTACAGGTTTAGGATTCTAAAACTGGAGGACATAGAGGGGAGAGATTTTAACGGGGACCTCAGGGGCAACCATATTACTCAAAGAGGGCAGTCCTTATCTGGAACGGGCTGCCAGCAGAAGCTGTAGAATTAGATGCCATTATGACTTTCAAGGGAAATTTGGACCGATATAGTGATAGGCACATGGGCCAAAAACAGGCAAATGGGATGAGCCCTGATTGCCAACTTGGCCTGCATGAACAGGCCGGCCTGCTTCTATACTGTGTAGATTCACGACTCTATGACTCAATGAGGTCTTGGCTGAAATTCTACCTCAACATTTACCTGCATGATCCCCATATCTTTAGATTCCTCTCCAATGCTGACATTTAGTATAAGAAAATAACTGCAGATGCTGGTACAAATCGAAGGTTTTTATTCACAAAATGCTGGAGTAACTCAGCAGGTCAGGCAGCATCTCGGGAGAGAAGGAATGGGTGACGTTTCGGGTCGAGACCCTTCTTCAGACTGAAGAAGGGTCTTGACCTGAAACATCACCCATTCCTTCTCTCCCAAGATGCTGCCTGACCTGCTGAGTTACTCCAGCATTTTGTGAATAAATACCTTCAATGCTGACATTTATTGATCTCTTTTCTGAATGAACTCAGTGACTGACTCGCCATAAACATGAATGGTGTTTATCTTTCCAGAGATTCTTGCCATTTGCCTCCACTAAGCCAATGTCACTCTAAAGCTTCCCTAACCAATTGCCAGCCCACATCTATAATTCTAAAACTCTCGTTCGTTTGTTTGTTTGTTTGTTCCTGAACTACAGCCAAAATGGTACACGATAGCGCAACAATTTTAGGCCCACCTTACTCACCGCCGTCCCTTTGGTGCTAATGGAAGTTTCATTGAAATCGGTATTTTATTTTAAAAGTTATTCACGTTTTAAAGTTTAAATCTTTCTCCTGGGGAGGGAGGGAGGGGATGGAGGGAGGGGGGTGGAGGGAGGATAAGGGGAGTTGAGGGGGATGGAGTGGGGGGAGGGGAAGGGGGAGGGGAGGGAGGAGGGAGGGAGGGAGGGGGAGGGGGGGGTGGCAGGGAGGGGGGAGGGGGGAAGGGGCAGGAGAGATGGGAGGGGGGAGGAGAGGGTGCTGCACCAATGCAAGAGAGGTTTGGGCCCAATGCGTCCACTTGGTCTAGTGCCTCTTAAATGTTATTGTGGCTGCCTCAGCTACCTCCTCTGGCAGCTCGTTCGTCTGTCTGTGTGGAAAGTGTTGCCCCTCAAGTTCCTATTAAATCTTTCCTTTCTCACCTTAAACCTATGTCCTCTAGTTTCTCGATTTCACGTATCCTAGTTTAAAGACTCTGTGCACTCACGCGATTTATTTCCCTTGTGATTTTATACACTGCTATAAGATAATCTCTCAGCCGACTGCACTCCAAGGAATAAAGTCCTATCAGCCAAACCTTTCCTTGTGATTCTGGGCCCTTAAACCCTTGTAAATCTCTGCATTCTTTCCAGCTTAATGGCATAGAGTGAGCAAAACTGAATGCATTTCTGCAAATGCGGCCCCACCAATGTCTAGCACAAAGGTTCCCAACCTGGGGTCAATTTACCCACAGGGGGTAAATTTGTTGATTCTGGATTTGTACATATTGACTGACTGTGTTTGGTTCTGGTATCAGTTCATCATTAGTTGTTCATAAATAAGTGAAATAACATTGCTATGTGCTATTATTATTGTTATTTGAACTTAAAATAATCAGTATTTTAAAATTTCCCCTTTGTCGGTTGCTTTATTGTGGTAGAAGTGTAAAACTCAAATTACTGAACAAAACAGGGTGGGGGTATATTTACTTTCAAAAAGTTGCAAAGGGGTAAACGGGACGTAAAAGGTTTGGAACCCCTGGTCGAGCACATGAGTCACATAACGTCCCAATTTCTAAACTCAGTTCACTGACCGATGCCAAAATCTTTCTTCTGCCTGTGATTTGAAAGTAATCACAGGTTTGGTCAGAATCAGCTTAGATTTATGAATGGAATTTATGTTTGACAAATCTGTGGGATCTATTCACAGGAAAACCACAGTAGATATGATGAATTTGGATTTTCACAAGTTATTTGATTAAGTGTCATGCAAAATTAGAACATTTGAGATAGGTGTTAATGTACTCTTATGCACTGAAATTGCTTAGGAAATAGAAATATTTTTTCCCATGGGGAGCTGGTGAATAGTGGACTGCTGCTGAGATTGGTGATGGAACTTTAGCTGTTACAATCCATGTCAATGATTTACTTTTAGTTTTAGGGTTAGAGATACAGCGCGGAAACAGGCGCTTCGGCCAACCGAGTCCGCGCCGACCAGCGATCCCCGCACATTAACACAATCCTGCACACACTAGTGGCAATTTACACCTACACCAGGCCTTTTAACCTACATACCTGTACATCTTTGGAGTGTGGGAGGAATACGGAGCACCCGGGGAAAACCCACCTGGTCACGGGGAGAACGTACAAACTCCGCACAGACAGCGCCCGGCGTCGGGATCGAACCCGGGTCTCCGGCACTGCAAGCGCTGTAAGGCAACGACTCTACCGCTGCGCCACCGTGCCGCCCCAATTAGGATGAGGAGATTAAGTCTGCTGAAGATGCCGAGCGATTTGGACGAGTCAATCACATGGAGAGTGGAGTGAAGGTATGGATGGAGATGGGGAGGCAAAGAGAATAGGCAAAAACATGACGGATGGTATATAATACGGAAGCACGTAGCGTTCCCTATTTTATTCGAAAAAATATTGAAAGCAGAGTATTTTATTAAAGGTGTGAGACTGCAAAGTGATGGTGTTCAAAGGGAACTCGGGGTGGAGCAGAGGGGCAGCTGGTAGACCTGTTGCCTCACATCTCTATATACCCAGATTCAACCCTGACCTCTGGCACTTTCCATGAGGAGTTTGCACGCCCTCCCTGCGATCACATGGGTTTCCTCTTGACGCACTGATTTCCTCCCACATTCCCAAAGACATGCTGGTTGGTAGATTATTTGGCTCTGTAAATTATGGCCAATGTATGGTTGAGCAGAAGAATCTCTCGTTGAGGGGGGCGGGTGGGGGGGGGGGGGGGGGTTGTCGATGGGGATATGGGGTGAATTACATGGCGGCACGGTAGCGCAGCGGTAGAGTTGCTGCTTTACAGCGAATGCAGCGCCGGAGACTCAGGTTCGATCCTGACTACGGGTGCTGCACTGTAAGGAGTTTGTACGTTCTCCCCGTGACCTGCGTGGGTTTTCTCCGAGATCTTCGGTTTCCTCCCACACTCCAAAGACGTACAGGTATGTAGGTTAATTGGCTGGGTAAATGTAAAAATTGTCCCTAGTGGGTGTAGGATAGTGTTAATGTGCGGGGATCGCTGGGCGGCACGGACTTGGAGGGCCGAAAAGGCCTGTTTCCGGCTGTATATATATGATATGATTACATGGGATTATTGTAGGGTTAGTATCAATGGGTGCCTTGGTGGTCATTGCAGACTCAAAGTAGAGGGCCTATATCAGTCTATAACTTCTGTGAGAGGCAGAGAGGCATCCACCGTGATTTATGACTTGGGTAGTCTACAGCAGGCAATGAGGAAAGCATATGGTAAATTGACCTTTATTGCAAGAAGATTTAAGGGTAATTATGTCTTTTTTGCAATTCTATAGGGGCTAGTGGGATCTGGCCATCCCATAGTGAGATCTGACCTGGAATATTTTGTACAACTCAGGTCTTCCTTCCCAAGGATGAAAATACTTGAGATAGACACAGGATGCTGGAGGTAACTCAGTGGGTCAGGCAGTACCTCTGGAGAAAAGGAGTAAATGCTGCCTGACCTACTGAGTTACCCCAGCATTTTGTGTCTTTCTTCGGTACAAACCAGCATCTGCAGTTCCTTCTTACACAAGGAAACACTTGAGATGGAGGAAGTATAGTGAGAATTAATTTCTGGTATTAGAGTGATTGTCAATGATAGAGAGTAAGCAGAGAGACTTGTACACTCTCAAGTTTCGGAAACAAATGGGATGGGTCTGCTTGAAGCATACAGAATACCAGAGGACATAGATTTAAGGTGAAGGGGGAAAGATTTAATAGGAATCTGAGGGGTGACTTTTTCACACAAAGGGTGGCAGGTGTATGGAACGAGCTGCCAGAGGAGGTAGTTGAGGCAGGTACTATGGCAACATTTAAGAAACATTTAGACAGGTACATGGATAGGGAGTGTGTTGGAAGGAAGTGCAGATGCTGGTTTAAACCGAAAATAGACACAAAAAGCTGCAGTAACTCAACAGGGCCTTCTCTCTGGAGAGAAGGAATGGGTGACGTTTCAGGTCGAGACTTCTGAAGACGGGTCTCGACCCGACACGTCACCCATTCCTTCTCTCCAGAGATGCTGCCAGTCCCGCTGAGTTACTCCAGCTTTTTGTGTCCAGCCATGGATAGAAATATGGGCCAAACACAGGCAGGTGGGACGAGCGTAGATGGGACATGTTGGCCATGTTGACCAGAGAGCGATGAATCTTTGGAATTCTCATCCCTGGAGCATCGCTCCAAATCGAACGGCACTCCTCCTGAGGCAGGAGCCCTGTAGAAAACACACTGCCTCTTCCAAGCCTGATCAATCGAGATCTGGAAAGTTAAGCTAATCTACAGCTGTTGAGCAAATGCTATGCAAGAATAGTTTAACATTGATCATTACAGATCTTTTACTGTATAAAATTTACTCAGAAGAACAAAAATAAAGTAATGATTGCAGCCCTCTGAAGTTTCTTGCTTTGAGCTTTACATTACAACCAGGATCGAGTGTTCTCTCTCCCTTGGTCTATCTTAATTATAGTTCATCAAAACTTAAAATCATCTCAAATGCCCTTTGAAGATGATGTTCTGACATGAGTTTTAAAGACTCAGAAATGAAGAATAAAACTTCCTTGAAGTTGAGGAATTCAGTTTGATTGGCTGGCTGACAATAAAATCTCTTTGTTTAACAAATAACAAAAGAACATGTATCTGTAACTGATCGTGGTCAGGTGGGTTTGTACAGACACCCAACACCAAGATGATTAATTCCTCAATAGAACACACGCAGACACAAGAGAAATTTCCCTAATTTTGTTTTAGGGGCCTCCAAAGTAACGTGTACTTTAATACCAGAGCAACTGTACTTTGTTTAGTTTGGAGCGGAAACAGGCACTTTGGGCCACCGAGTCCTCACCGACCAGCGATCCCCGCATGTTAACACTATCCCACGCTAGGGACAATTTTTACATTGAAACCAAGCCAATTAACCTACAAACCTGTCGCCTTTGGAGTGTGGGAGGAAACCGAAGTTCTCGGAGAAAACGCACGCAGGTCACGAGGATAACTCCGTCCAGACAGCTTAGTTTAAAAAAAAACTAAGCTTTATAAAAGCCCAACAAAAGTAAGCCTGCCAATTAACTTGATGCTAATAGTAAATATTTTAATAAGAATAGTAATCAAAATAGGTTGAATAAGGAGATGTGAGCTGAGTAAACAGGTAGTAAGGCAAAGTCAGATTTATTCAGTCAATGCATTCCGCTATTTTTCACAGGTGCAGGAGAATAAAATACCATTGATGGAAGGGCAACAAAACATAAATCAGTGGGAGAAGGTTTTTGGACATGATCTTTTTAAAAAAAAATGATGCTGGTGTGAATGATGAAAATCGAAATAGATAAATCTCCAGAGACTTATGTCTTTCACCTAAGAGTAGAAAAAGAACTATGTGAAAAAACTGAAAAAAAGCATTTTTCATCCCCCCTCTGAGCTCCCTTAGTTTGGAAATCAAGCTATTAAATAGAAAATTGCATTCAAGAGAGAGTTAGATATAGCTCTGAGGGCTAACGGAATCAAGGGATATGGGGAGAAAGCAGGAACGGGGTATTGATTTTGGATGATCAGCCATGATCATATTGAATGGCTCGAAGGGCCGAATGGCCTCCTGCACCGATTTTCTATATTTCCTATGTTTCTATAAAATGTGTTCACATAATTTCATTGCTTCAGGAAGATGAGACAGAAACAAATATACAAGCTGCTTTGCGTCATATAAAAGGAATCTGTTAGATTTTGCTATCTATATACTAAAACTCTCGTTTATTTGTTTGTTTGTACCTGAACTACAGCCAAAACGGTAAACGATAGCGCAACAATTTTAGGCCCACCTTACTCACCATCATCCCTTTGGTGCTAATGGAAGAAGTTTCATTGAAATCGGTGTTATATTTTTAAAGTTATTCACATTTTAAAGTTTAAATCTATCTCTTAGGGAGGGAGGGGGTGGAGAGAGGGGGTTGGAGGGAGTTGGTGGAGGGAGGGGGAGGAAGGAAGGGGGGGAGGAGGTAGGATAAGTGGGGTTGGGGAGGTGTGGGAAGGAGAGGGGGAGGGGAGGTGTGGGGGGGAGGGGGGAGTGGGGGAGGAGAGGGTGCTGCACCAATGCAGGAGAGGTTTGGGCCCAACGGTCTAGGTCTAGACCAACTAGGACTTGGTCTAGTTCAGGATAAAGCGAGCAACTGGTCGACCATAATTGTGCTGATTGTTGAAGATGAGTCATGTTATTGGCAATGGACATGCACGTGTCTCTGATTCACAACAGCAAACCCAGTTGGCAAAGGTTACGAGAGCTGAACAGAATTTATTAAGGTGTAGTCCATAAACAGAACCAGGGGCCACAGTTCCAGAACCAGCGGCCACAGTCGACGAATAAAGGGGAGGCCATTTAAAACTGAGGTGAGAAGAAACTTTTTCACCCAGAGAGTTGTGCATTTGTGGACTTCTCTGCCACAGAAGGCAGTGGAGGCCAATTCACTGGATGAATTGAAAAGAGAGTTAGATAGAGCTCTAGGGGCTTGTGGAATCAAGGGATATGGGGAGAAGGCAGGCACGGGTTACTGATTGTGGATGATCAGCCATGATCACAATGAATGGCAGTGCTGGCTCGAAGGGCCAAATGGCCTCCTCCTGCACCTATTTTCTATACTTCTATGTAGGGTTTCAGCCTAGCTGAGCAGGGAGAGAGGGAGAGAGGGAGAGAGGGAGAGAGAGAGAGAGAGAGAGAGAGGGAGAGAGGGAGAGAGGGAGAGAGAGAGAGAGAGAGAGAGAGAGAGAGAGATGTCAGGTTTTGTCTTTTGTGCTCTCTGAAGTACCATTGATAGTCATTGTGCCTGCTTGCAAACAACATTCTGAAGATGAAAAAATATCAATTCTCCAACTTTTCAAAGATATGTTTGTTAGATATTCCACACTCGGACTACAGTCCCCCCCCAACCCCCCATACACAGACTCCAGAAGACAGACACAAAAAGCTGGAGGAACTCAGTGGGGTCAGACAGCATCTCTGGAGAAAAACAATAGGTAATGTTTCGGGTCGAGACTCTTCTTCAGACCCTGACCCACCCACACTCCGACCTCCAACTCTTTCCTCAATCAGCAATATTGTACAAAAACTCCATTAATCCCATTGGCCCACATTGGGCCTATATCCTTCCATACTGTGTAAGGAAGGAACTGCAGATGCTGGTTTAAATCGAAGATAGATACTAAATGCTGGAGTAACTCAGCAGAACAGGCAGCATCTTTGGAGAGAAGGAATGGGTGATGTTTCGGGTAGACAGCCTTCTTCAGACTGCTTCCATACGGTGCCTTTTCAAGTGCCTGTCTAAATGCCTCTTAAATGTGTTGATTGTGTCTGATTCCATCGCCTCCTTTTGTATTGCAGATATCAATCACTCTCTGGGTAAAAAAGACACAAAGAGGTGAAAGTGACTCAGTATTCCAAGTGTGGCCTTACCAGTGTTTGTAAAGTTGCAAAATGACATCCCATCTTTTACCTTCTATGTCCCAACCTATAAAGGCAAACATGCCATGTACACTTCTTCACCATCTTATCCATCTGTGTAGCCACTTTCAAGGAACTATGGACTTACACCCCAAGGTCCCTCTGTTCGTTAACAATCCTTAGCATCCCACATTTACTGTACATATCCCACCTCTTTTAGACTTCCCAAAATGCTTACCTCACGCTTGTTAGGATTAAATGCAATCTCCAACACTCCTCCCAAATTTCCATCTGATCCATATCCTGCTGTAGTCTTAGGCAACCTTTTTTTCCCATCACGTTCACACAAGTTATAGGAGTAGAATTAGGCCATTCGGCCCATCGAGTCTACCCCGCCATTCAATCACGGCTGATCTCTGCCTCCTAATCCCATTTTCCTGCCTTCTCCCCGTAACCCTTGCCACCCATTCTAATCCCCTGACATCAGTCTGAAGAAGTGTAAGAAAATAACTGCAGATGCTGGTACAAATCGAAGGTATTTATTCACAAAATGCTGGAGTAACTCAACGGGTCAGGCAGCATCTCAGGAGAGAAGGAATGGGTGACGTTTCGGGTCGAGACCCTTTTTCAGACTGAAGACGTCACCCTTTCCTTCTCTCCCGAGATGCTGCCTGACCCGTTGAGTTACTCCAGCATTTTGTGTCTACATTCTAATCAAGAATTTGTCTATCTCTGCCTTACAAATATCCACTGACAGCCTCCACAGCCCTCTGTGGCAATGAGTTCCACAGATTCAATACCCTCTCACTCTCCACAACATCACAAATTTCTGTGCCATCTGCAAACTTACTAATTAGAAATTCTGACGAGTATGATTAATGACTCAACAACCACAACTACCTGGGCTTGAAAAACCAAAGATTTATAATCCTCTGAGACAGAAACACTTCCGCCCCTCTATCGAATTGGTTTACATCCCATTATTCTAAACTCCACCACCAAGGGAAAAGTCCTCACAAAGTCTCCCTTGTGGACCCCCTCAAAACACAAATAGTATAAAAAGATCATCCCACATTAAACAAAATAGTGAAAGGCTTGGATAGAGTGGATGTGGAGAGGATGTTTCCACTGGTGGGAGAGTCTAGGACTAGAGGGCATAGCCTCAGAATTAAAGGGCGTTCTTTTAGGAAGGAGATGAGGAGAAATTTCTTTAGAGAGTGGCGAATCTGCGGAATTCTTTGCCACAGAAAGCTGTGGAGGTCAAACCAATGGACATTTTTAAGGCAGATATAGATAGATTCTTGATTATTTCAGGTGTCAGAGGTTATGGGGAGGAGGCAGGAGGATGCGGTTAGGAGGGAGAGATAGATCAGCCATGATTGAAGGCAGAGTAGACTTGATGGGCCGAATGGCCTAATTCTACTCCTAACTGTTCGCCTTATTGGAGTGCTATGGCCAAATTATGCTCTAGGACTATCAGGTTCAATGGTTCAATATTATCACATGTACAGAGGTACGGGTCACAGTTTAAGAATAAGGGGTCGGCCATTTTGGACTGGGATGAGGAAAAACTTTTTCACCCAGAGAGTTGTGAATCTGTGGATTTCCCTGCCGCAGAAGGCAGTGGAGGCCAATTCACTGGATGTATTCAAGAGAGAGTTAGCCATAGCTCTTAAGGTTAATCGGATCAAGGGATATGGGGAGAAAGCTGAAACAGGGTACTGATTCTTGATGATCAGCCATGGTCATATTGAATGGCGGTGCTAGCTCGAAGGGCCGAATGGCCTACTCCTGCACCTGCTTTCTATGAAATTCTTTTCTTTTTTTGCAAGCAGTTCAGTAAAATATTACTATCCATAATCGTTAATCCTTGATTAAGCATAAAGTGTATAGAGATAGTCCATTGAGACTGTACACAAAAGATGCCAGGTTTGGCGCCATTTTCAAAATCCAAGTTGCTTTAGGTGCAGCCGGCCATCAAGGCTTGTTGTCCGGGCTGGGTTGCAGGGTCGGCCTGGCCATGCGAAGCAGTAGGCGTCCTCCACCGCTGCTCCACCACTCTGTGCCACTGCAGGCTGTGTTTGGTCTGTGCACTCAGTCTCCTGTTCGCCACTGATATTAAGCTGTGTTCTGCCTTTCGCCCTAAAAGGCAAAGCCATTGGGTTCAAAGGCCCATGCTTGGTCTTGTGCGCATGAAGCAGCACAGTGCTAATGGAGGGCTACACACTTGGACAGGTTCCTCTCCCGTAAATCAGTAGACCAGCTGTATCTCCAACGTTCCATATGTCACTGGTGAACAGAGAAACTAGTGACTGATTTTTTTTTTTTTGGTTCATTATGCTCAATGTGTGGCTGCTGCAATCGTTATAATTAATTGCAGTTAATTATCGTGTTGCTGGGCCCCAGATTTGACACCAACACCCACGGCATAAGGACAGGCCAATTCTCGGGTGATTGTGAGCAACGCAACTTCCTCTCAGTGTGAAAATTAGAAGTGAGAAGCCACAGCTTTGGATTTTCACACTTTCTAAAGATAGACCCTCTGGTAGCACCACTTTCATCCACACAGCAAATTAATTTTGTTCTTGTTTGACATACCCTTACTCAAAATAGGATAGAAACTCACCATGTGTTAGTGCTGCTAATTTTATCAAAGGTCGCAATCCCAATCTGTCTAGGGGGTTCTTCTACCATAATGTGAATTGTACAGAGGCTGGCTGCCAGCTTAATATGAGAGATGCAAGACCCTACCAATCCAAGGATGGTGAGACCATCTTAGGCTTGGAATCCAGGTGACTTCTGATGCGCTCTGAGATATTGCTGAGATGTAGACTTCTAGCTTCCATCCTTGTTGCTAAGCAACTGCGACGGAGCAACCCTGATAATCGTCCCCCTGGTTTTATGCCCCATTATCCCTGTCGGGAGTGTCAGCTTGTAATTCTGATTCCTCTTGCAGTAATTGGTAGCCATTATTTTCTGACTTCATTGAAGAGTTAGCTCTGGTTGTAAAATGAATGAGATAATTGGGTGAGTGAAGGGATGGGATGGGTGGCAGGGATAATGGGGGGAAAGAAAAGGTTTCTAGGGGTCAATGGATGGGCGGCATGTTTCGTTTAGTTTAGAGATACAGCGTGGAAACAGGCCCTTCGGCCCACCGAGTCTGTGGTGACCAGCGATCCCCGCATACTAACACACATTCTAAGGCCCCCCTCGGTCATGGCTGACCATGGGTGATGCATCCTGGTTGTTGGCTGCTTGCTCCAAACCTCGGGTGGAACAGCATCGGATGCAAGCCTGGGCGATGTCATATGAAGGACAGGCTGTTGCCCATGCAGCACGTCCCCACTCTCCACGTCGCTGATCGATCCAAAGGAACAGCAGAGCCGTTACAGTTTGGCACCAGCGCCATCACAGGAGCTGCCAGAACGAGGTTGTAGACAACGACCAACTGCCTTAGGGACTCCGACTCCGGATTTTTCTTGAGTTTTACTCCTGGGGCCTTTTCCATGACTGGATATGGCCACAAGGCCGTGGAGGTTTTAGACCAGAGTTTTCCCTCTCCTAGATGGACTGCCTTCCCGGGCTGACGAGCCTCATCTACGCACACTAGGGACAATGTATAATCATACCGAGACAATTAACCTGCAAACCTCTACGTCTTTGGAGTGTGGGAAGTAACCGGAGGTCTTGGAGAAAACCCATGCAGGTCACGAGGAGAACGCAGTCAAGCAGCCGTAGTATGGATCAAACCTGGGTCTCTGGCGCTGTAAGGCAGCAATAACGAGGTGTTTAAAATCATGAGAGGAATAGATCGGGTAGATGCACAGAGTATTTTGCCCAGAGTAAGGAATTTGAGGACCAGAGGACATAGGTTCAAGGTGAAGGGGAAAAGATTTAATAGGAATCTGAGGGGTAATTTTTTCACTCAAAGGGTGGCGGGTGTATGGAACAAGCTGCCAGAGGAGGCAGTTGAGGCTGGGACTATTCCAACTTTTAAGAAACAGTTAGACAGGTACATGGATGGGACAAGTTTGGATGGATATGGACCAAGCGCAGGAAGGTGGGACTAGTGTAGCTAGTTTGGACTGATGTGCATTGTTTTGCATTGTTTGTCAATAGATTTTTAATATTCTTGAATGTTTAAGAATGTCAAGGATGCTCAGAGATATTCAAGATCCTCCAGAGATTTAACAGCCAAGGCTTATTCAGGGGGTAGGTTTCATGGGTAGGTCTTGATCTGGTTTGCCCATGTGTAACGTTGCTTTATTCAAGACTCTGCAAGGTTGGGACTCATTAATTACGATTGGATTGGCTTGGCTTTGAGCAACAGGGCGGCACAGTGGCATTGCAGAAGAGTTGCTGCCTTACAGCGCCAGGAATCTGGGTGCGATCCTAACTATGGGGGCTTGTCATCGGACATCTTTGGTTTACTCCCACACTCCAAAGATACACAGGTTTATAGGTTAATTGGCTTGGTATAAATGTGAATTGACCCTACTGTGTGTAGGATGGTGTTAAGGAGTAAGGTGGTAGGATGGTGTTAATTGACTTCTCTAACTTTAGATAGCTCCTCTGTCCCTCTCTTCCCCTCCCCCTTCCCAGTTATAGACAATAGACAATAGGTGCAGGAGTAGGCCATTCGGCCCTTCCAGCCAGCACCACCATTCAATGTGATCATGGCTGATCATTCTCAATCAGTACCCCGTTCCTGCCTTCTCCCCATACCCCCTGACTCCGCTATCCTTAAGAGCTCTATCTAGCTCTCTCTTGAATGCTCCCACTTCGTCCTGTCTCCATCTATATCCTTTCTTTGACCCGCCCCCCCCTGACATCTGTCTGAAGAAGGGTCTGGACCTGAAACATCACCCATTCCTTCTCTCCTGAGATGCTGCCTGACCCGCTGTTAATCCAGCATTTGTGATACCGAGGATGGTGTTAATGTGCGGGGTTCCTTGGTCAGCGTGGACCCAGTGGGCCGAAGGGCCTGTTTCCACGCTGTATCTCTAAAGTCTAAAATAGATGGAACTACATGATCTCCCGGTTGCTAAATACTTCTTCTCCCATTCCCACACTGACCTTTCTGTCCTGGGTCTCCTCCACTGTTTGAGGCCAAATGCAAATTGGAAGAACGCCACCTCATATTTCTCTTGGGCAGTTTACATCCCAGCGGCATGAATATTGACTTCTCTAACTTCAAGTAACCCTAGATTCCCTCTTTCTCCATCCCTCCCCATCCTTGTTCTCCGACCAGTCTGACTGTCCTGAGACGTAAAATTTTACATTATATGCCTCGTAGTCACCTTGCCCTAGCTAACAATTACATTTTTACATTTTCCTTGATCTTCGTTCCCTATGACGCTCATTTTTACACCTTTCCCTTCCATATCTCTCGTTTCTCCCCTGATTCTCAGCCTGAAGAAGGGTCTCGACCCTAAACGTCGCCCATCCCTCCTATCCAGAGATGCTGCCTGTCCCGATGAGTTACTCCAGCAGTTTGTGTCTCTCTTAGATGGTTCAAGGGATGGGAGAAATAAAAAGCCAAAAGACGTAGATGGAGAAGATGTAAAAAACAACAAGGAACTCACTGAAAAAATGAATATGGAGGTTATAGTCTAAAAATATTGAAGTTAATGTTGGGTCCAGTCATTCGTGGAGTGCGGAGATTAAACTGGTATATTGTACTACAATGTTCAGTAGTAAACAGAAGAGTATCTTTAGTTCAAGGTTATGGGTTCAAATTCAACCGTGTTGACTTCTCCGACAAGAATTTACTACAGTCTAAAAACATTGATTGGAAGATAATTGGCCTCATGAACGTTAATTAAAATGAATGGTGATGCAAGAATGAGTGTGTAATCAGAGTAATAAGTAAGTCTGGATACAATCTCTTCAAGCGCAATGATGCGTGCAATAGTAGTATAAGAAGATAACTGCAGATGCTGGTACAAATCGAAGGTATTTATTCACAAAATGCTGGAGTAACTCAGCAGGTCAGGCAGCATCTCGGGAGAGAAGGAATGGGTGACGTTTCGGACCCGAAACGTCACCCATTCCTTCTCTCCCGAGATGCTGCCTGACCTGCTGAGTTACTCCAGCATTTTGTGAATAGATGCGTGCAATAGGTTGGGCTGCTCTGAATCGGTCCTGCTGAGAGCCCGCCATGATCTGTCTTTGCCCCCAGGGTCATCTGGCACAACTGACCCCTGCATGAATCTTTTTGACACTTTATCTTGTTCCCCCCTTTTCTTTTTCCTTGCACCCCCCCCACCTTCTTGTTGTTTGCATGTTCGCTGTGATTTATTTAAAAAATATTTGATTTGATAGCATCGATATGGAAGCGACAATCAGAATCTCGTTGCACTTGTACAATGACAATAAAGGATATTGTATTGTACTGAGTTACTGCTCAGGGGGCAAACTGACTCCGATGTCACTGGTGCAATGGAGCACCATTCGTGGAGGTGGTTGGACAATGCTCAGAAGGCTGGAATGCACAATAAGCTGGCCGGGGACAATAAAGATTAGTTCCTACAGAATCCAGAATCGCCTCCTTCATCAAGAAATGACAGCCTCCGTCTTACTTATCCCTTATACCCAATGCTATCCTAAAGTTTGTAAATTTAGAATTGCTAATAAGTACAATTATGCTGACAAGACGTGTTAATGGGTATATTCAGCGATCTAGAATAACCCCCCCTCACACACACACACACACACACAGTCAAACTGAGTACAAGTCGGAGCTACACCACTGAAACAGTGAGCACTTAACTCCACAACTCCCCATCACAAGCAGTGCGGTGACAAATTTACCTTTACACTGGTGTAATATTGTACGACATTGGTACATGTACATGTTTGCAGGGATATGGACCAAGCACAGGCAGGAGGGACTAGTGTAGCTGGGACATGTTGGCCGGTGCGGGCAAGTTGGGCCGAAGGGCCTGTTTCCACACTGTATCACTCTATGGACAATAGACAATAGGTGCAGGAGTAGGCCATTCGTCCCTTCGAGCCAGCACCGCCATTCAATGTGAGCATGGCTGATCATTCTCAATCAGTACCCCGTTCCAGCCTTCTTCCCATACCCCCTGACTCCGCTATCCTTAAGAGCTCTATCCAGCTCTCTCTTGAATGCATTCAGAGAATTGGCCTCCACTGCCTTCTGAGGCAGAGAATTCCACAGATTCACAACTCTCTGACTGAAAAAGATTTTCCTCATCTCCGTTCTAAATGGCCTACCCCTTATTCTTAAATTGTGGCCCCTTGTTCTGGACTCCCCTAACATTGGGAACATGTTTCCTGCCTCTAAAGTGTACAACCCCTTAATAATCCTATACGTTTCGATAAGATCCCCTCTCATCCTTCTAAATTCCAGTGTATACATGCCTAGTCGCTCCAGTCTTTCAACATATGACAGTCCCGCCATTCCGGGAATTAACCTAGTAAACCTACGCTGCATGCCCTCAATAGCAAGAATATCCTTCCTCAAATTCGGAGACCAAAACTGCACACAGTATTCCAGGTGCGGTCTCACTAGGGGCCTGTACAACTGCAGAAGGACCGCTTTGCTCCTATACTCAACTCCTCTTGTTATGAAGGCCAACATTCCATTGGCTTTCTTCACTGCCTGCTGTACCTGCATGCTTCCTTTCAGTGACTGATGCACTAGGACACCCAGATCTCGTTGTACGTCCCCTTTTCCTAACTTGACACCATTCAGATAATACTCTGCCTTCCTATTCAAGTCAAGTCAAGTCAAATTTATTTGTCACATACACATACTCGATGTGCAGTGAAATGAAAGTGGCAATGCCTGCGGGTTGTGCACAAAAAGAATTACAGTTACAGCATATAAATAAAGTTAATAAGTTACTAAACATAGCACAAAAAGTGTCGACAAAAATTTAGTCTCTGGGGTTATAAAAGTTGACAGCCCTGATGGCCTGTGGGAAGAAGCTCCGTCTCATCCTCTCCGTTTTCACAGCGTGACAGCGGAGGCGTTTGCCTGATCGTAGCATCTGGAACAGTCCGTTACTGGGGTGGTAGGGGTCCCACATGATCTTGCTTGCTCTGGATCTACACCTCCTGATGTATAGGTCCTGCAGGGGGACGAGTGTAGTTCCCATGGTGCGTTCTGCCGAACGCACTACTCTCTGCAGGGCCATCCTGTCCTGGGCAGAGCTGTTCCCAAACCAGACTGTAATGTTGCCGGACAGGATGCTCTCTACAGCCCCAGAGTAGAAGCAATGAAGGATCCTCAGCGACACTCTGAATTTCCTCAGTTGTCTAAGGTGGTAAAGGCGCTGCTTAGCCTTACCCACCAGTGCGGCAATGTGCGTTGCCCATGTCAGATCCTCTGCGATGCGGACTCCCAAGTATTTGAAACTGCTCACCCTATCCACAATAGACCCATTTATCTCCAGTGGCGTGTATGTCCTTGGATGTTTAGCCCTTCTGAAGTCCACAATCAGCTCCTTTGTTTTAGTGACATTCAAGAGGAGGCTATTGTCCTGACACCAGAGTGCCAGATCAGCCACCTCCTCCCGGTAGGCCTTCTCATCGTTGTTGGAGATCCGGCCCACCACCACAGTGTCATCAGCAAACGATGATGGAGTTTGAGCTGAACCTGGCCCCACAGTCATGTGTGTACAGGGAGTACAGTAGGGGGCTAAGGACGCAGCCCTGGGGGGATCCTATGTTCAGGGTGAGGGACACCAAAGTGGATAACCTCACACTTATCCACATTAAACTGCATCTGCCATGCATCCGCCCACTCACACAACCTGTCCAAGTCACCCTGCAACCTCATAGCATCTTCCTCACAGTTCACACTACCACCCAGCTTTGTGTGATCTGCAAATTTGCTAATGGTACTTTTAATCCCTTCATCCAAGTCATTAATGTATATTGTAAATAGCTGCGGTCCCAGCACCGAGCCTTGCGGTACCCCACTAGTTACCGCCTGCCATTCTGAAAGGGACCCATTTATCCCCACTCTTTGCTTTCTGTCTGTCAAGCAATTCTCTATCCATGTCAGTACCCGACCTCCAATACCATGTGCTCTAATTTTGCCCACTAATCTCCTATGTGGAACCTTGTCGAAGGCTTTCTGAAAGTCGAGGTGCACCACATCCACCGGCTCTCCTCTGTCAATTTTCCTAGTTACATCCTCAAAGAATTCCAGAAGATTAGTCAAGCATGATTTCCCCTTCGTAAATCCATGCTGACTCGGAACGATCCTGTTATAATTATGACTCTATAACTGCACAACTCTTTATATATAATTGGTTCCGACTGTGCTATTGTGAGTTTTAAGTGTGATATTTGTTTTCCTAAATGAGTTCCTTAAAGAGGAGAGAAGGAATGGGTGACGTTTTGCGTAGAGACCCTTCTTCAGACGGAGAGTCAGGGGAGAGAGAGAGACATAGAGATATGGAAGGGTAGGGTGTGAAAAACGACTGTTCAAAGGGGACATAATCAAGGAAAATGCAGAATGGGTTCATTGTTAGTTGGGGAGAGGTGACAAGGACGCATACAATCAGTAAAATTTAATCAGGATAACAGTGAAACTAGTCGGAGAACCAGGAGAGAGAGGGAAAATAAGTTACTTGAAGTTAGGGAAGCAAAATTTTGCTTGGGCGACTTGTAACCCAATGGTATGAATATTGATTTCTCTAACTTCAAATAACCCTTACTTTCCCCTTCTATCCAATCCTCCCCATCCTAGTTCCCCGACTAGTTTCACTGTCCTCCTGATTAAATTTTATGCCTCTTGTCCCGTACCCCTCAGCCAACAGTGAACCATTCTACATTTTCCTTGATCAACGTCCCCTTTGATCTGTCGTTTTCACACCTTACCCTTCCATACCTCCATGTCACTCTCTCCCCTGGCTCTCACTCTGAAGAAGGGTCTCAACAAGAAACGTCACCCATTCCTTCTATCCAGAGATGCTGCCAGGCCTGCTGAGTTACTCCAGCATTTAGTGTCTATCTTCGGTGTAAAGCAGCATCTGCAGTTCCTTCCTACACATGAGTTCATGAATGGGTGTGTAAGCGCCTCACTAATTTCATGTAATGTCAGCCTCCTTGTCTTGTGCACGCGGAACGAGCTGTCAATAGCTGAACTGAATCCACAGGTGGTCATTCTTTATTTATGGATCAACTGAGATTGTGGATTGTGGGAGGCATTGATGGAGACTGAGGTATAATTGAAGCCGAGTTAAGTGATACTTTCTTGGTAATGGTCAATGCTTCATGATAGAGAAGGGAATCACTGGCCATCTGATTTTCCGAGCCCTGGAATTAATTACAGACTCTGCACAGTGGAATAGCTGATATTACAACTTGCACAGCACAGAATCCAAATCATGCTGCTCGCTTTAACATTGTGGAAATTAAATATGGACACAGAACCATGTAAACTTAAGAAAGCATTCATTAACTCTGTCTGTATAGTCAGACTAGCAATACCGAATTCTGCAGCACACACTGGGTTTTCAGCCAGAGGGTGGTTGGTATATGGAACGAGCTGCCAGAAGAGGTACTTGAGGCAGGTTCTATAACAGCATTTTAAAAGATATTTGGGCAGATACGTGGATGGGAAAGATTTAGAGTGATACGGGCCAAATGTGGGCAAATGGGACGAGCTTAAATGGGGCATCTTGGTCTGTATGGATGAGTTGGGCCGTTCTGTGCTGTATGACTCTACCGTAAGGGAATGTGCACCATAACGGCACGGTGGCGCAACGGTAGGGTTGCTGCCTTACAGCGAATGCAGCGCCGGAGACTCAGGTTCGATCCTGACTATGGGCGCCGTCTGTACGGAGTTTGTACGTTCTCCCCGTGACCTGCGTGGGTTTTCTCCGAGATCTTCGGTTTCCTCCCACACTCCAAAGACATACAGGTATGTAGGTTAATTGACTGGGTAATATGTAAAAATGTCCCTAGTGTGTGTTAGCGTGCGGGGATCGCTGGGCGGCGCGGACTCGGTGGGCCGAAGGGCCTATTTCCGCGCTGTATCTCTAAATCTAAAAAAATCTAAATCTAAAATAACCAAAGTGTGCCAATTTTAATGTGGTCAAAGACTTTTCCTCAACTAAGTCTATGGCATTGTGATGAGAACAATGGTGATGAGAGGGTTGCATTGAGATTGAGGGCTTTAAGGAGGCTATTTGGGAGGAAAATCAGGTTCTTGTGGACCAGGTCAGTCAAGGGGAGAAGGGGTCCATCATAACTAACTGGGGAGATTTGGTGTCATAATTGAAGGTCTGTGTTGCAATGAGAGTTTCCTCTGCAAGTCTCCTCTCCTCTTCAGCACAGTAACGCAGCAGTAGAGCTGCTGCCTTACAGCGCCAGAGACCCGGGTTCAATCCTATGCTGTCTGTATGGAGTTTGTACGGTCTCCCACGTGACCGGCGTGGGTTCTCTCCCACACTCCAAAGACTTACAGGTTTGTTGATTAATTGGCTTTGGTAAAATTGTACATTATCCCTAGTGTGTATTAGGTTAGCGTGAGTGTATGGGGGGGTATCGGCACGGGCTTGGTGGGCCGAAGGGTCCGTTTCCATGCTGTGTCTCTAAAGTCTAAAGACTGAACATGTCCCTCCTAACTTGCACAGAAACAATCCTCATTAATTGTGGCTGTTTGAGCACAAGTACAACTTGGCTTCCGAGCGGCTTGCATTGATCAATGTAACTCACACCCAAGTGCCCCATGTGGTAATGTATCAGATCCCCCCCCCCCTCATTGATTGCCACTCTCTGTGCAGTGAATTCAGTTCAGTCTCCAAGGACACATAAACTTCACACAGGAACTTCTTGACTTGTGTCTTTCATCATTGGGCTGCTGCAAATTGTTCAGATTGGATACTTTCACTTATTCATGTCGTTATGTAATTAATTTTAACTTTTCTCCCTTGTAATCTGTTAAAGCAAAATAAAATATATTATGGATGAGTTGTTAAAACAAGACCCCCTCAGGCTCTCAAGTGGACATTAAAGATCTATGGGTGGATGTGCGGGAGAATTAGCACTGTGACCTTGTTCATTATTTATTCTGTAGCTTAGTTTAGAGACACAGCGCAGAAACAGGCCCTTCGGTCCACCGAGCTCATGCCGGCCAGAGATACACGTACACTAACACTGTCCCTACACAATTATTCTACACACACTAGGGACAATTTTACAATTATGCCAAGCCACTTAGCCTACAAACCTGTACGTCTTTGGACAGTGGGAGGAATCTCGGGAAAAACCCACGCAGGCACGGGGGGAACGTACAAGCTCCACGGAGACAGCACCCTTAGTCAGGATCGAACCCGGGTCTCCAACAGCGTAAAGCAACAACTCTACCACCACAACACCATATTCCCCAACCATTAGCACTAAAACAGATCATCTACTCTGACTTCAAATTGGATTATTCCAATACTTTCTCCCCAGCGTTTCCCCTCTGCAAAATTGCTTTCCAAAACTATGCAGTCGTCCATTAAAGTATTCCAGCAAGATCAACAAGAAGGTGTTAAATATGTAAAGTGGCAGCGAATAATTAGGCGACGGTTGTTACACAAGATACTGCAGATGCTGGAATCTTCCACAAGAAGCAGAGCATTGGAGGAACTCAACGGGTGAGGCAGCGTCCGAGGAGGGAAAGGGCCGAGGACTTTTAGGGCCAGGACTTTTCTTCGGAGCGGTGAATTTAGACACCAGTCCTGGTCCAGTCATGATATCTCAACCATTCCTGAAATCCCATGGCATGGTAAGATTCTCATTCAAAAATGGCCCCATCTCACCAGTTGCATAACTGCAAGATGTGGCAAGCTACAAAGGCTTTAAGGAACACATAGGCTTGAGGTAAACCCTTGAAAAAAGCAAAGACTGCAACAAAAAAGCAACAGTAGTCTGCAACCATTTAGGTCTGTTAATTGCCATTAATTCATTCTCTGGTCTGGTTTTCTGTGTTTGGTATTGATATTTTTCTGTACAAACCTATTGAAATGTTTTAATAGAACAAACAGTCAATAAATCATGGGCTTTTTTTTTAAAGTGGATAGTGACATTTTATTTATCTGTATCATTTAGTGGAAAAGCACCAAGGATTTTGGTATAACTGGTTGAATCATGTTAGCACATTAATGTTATTTCTAAGGCAATACATGCGACTGTTCTTTGTAGCAAAGGGCTGCATTTCAGATTTATGAATCAGGATAAACTGGCCAAGTGCAGAATTCTGTCACCAGATTTCTCATTGTGTTGAACAGCTTTTTAAAAGGACACACATTTATATATCATCTTATCTCATTTGCCAAAAAGCGTCACATAGCTCTTCGCTGGCAATGAATTACTCTGACACGCAACACTTGTTACCTGGGGAGATATGAAAGCTACTTGCCCTCAACAACACTTCACACAATTGACGGAATTTTAAAACTAATAATAATCCTACACTAAATAATCCTAAATAAAGCTTTGGGCGGCACGGTGGCGCCAGACTAGAGTTGCTGCCATGCAGCGCCAGAGACCCGGGTTCGATCCCGACTACGGGCGCTGTCTGTAAGGAGTCTGTACATTCTACCGTGACCACGTGGGTTTTCTCCGAGATCTTCGGTTTCCTCCCACACTCCAAAGACGTACCAGTTTGAAGGTTAATTGGCTTGGTATGAATGTAAAATTGTCCCTAGTGTGTGTAGGATAGTGTTAATGTGCGGGGATCACTGGTCGAAGGGCCTGTTTCTGCGCTTCTGTATCTCTAAACTAAACTAAAATAAACTCGCTGGGATTATTAGTATTGAGGAAGTTGTGAAGATGTTTCAGAGGGATATGGACAAATTGAGCAAGATGGCAGGTGGAATTTAATGCAGAAATATCTGCGGTCATCCATTTAAGTGCACAAAACAGAAACAAAGATTATGTGAAATGTTATCAAATTGAATAGTTTTGATATCACATCGATCCTCATCCTCAACTCCATATGTAGTGATTTTTCTCATATAGATTTAGGTTTAAGCTTATTATTGTCATGTGTACAGAGGAACAGTGAAAAGCTATGCTATCCCTGTATGTTATCCAATCAAGTCAAATAATACTATACATCAGTGAAATCAAGCCAAACACAAGTACAAAAGAGAGAGCGAAGGGAAATATACAGATTATAGTTCTCAGCATTGTAGTTTTTAAGTTTAGTTTAGAGATACAGGTGGAAGCAGGCCCTTCGGCCCACCATCTGTGCCGACCAGTGATCACTAGTTCTATCCTACACACTAGGGGCAATTTGCAGAAGCCAATTAACTTACAAAAATGCACGTCTTTGGAATGTGGGAGGAAACCAGAGCACCCGGAGAATGGTCACAGGGAGAATGAACAAATCCCGTACAGAAAGCACCTCTAGTCAGGATCAAATCCGGGTCTTTGGTGCTGTAAGGCTGCAATTCTACCGCTGTGCCACTGTGCAGTAGTGTAATAGTTCCTGAGCAAAAAGCCCAATGTCCGTAAGAGGTAGATTGAAGAATGCGGACGGTACCCTAGCTTATGGGAAGTTCGTTCTAAAATCTCTGATAACGGAAAGGAAGACGCTGTTCCTGAGTCTGGTGGTGCACACTTTCAAGCTTCTGTATCTTCTGCCTGGTGGGTGCAGGAAGACAAGGGGATGACCAGGGGGGTGGGAAAGTTACTCGATTGTATTGCTCCAAGAGCCAAGGGTGGCACAGTGGCGCAGCGGTAGAGTTGTTGCCACACAGCCCCAGAGAACCGAGTTCGATCCTGACTGTACGGGGCTTGGATGTTTTCCCTGTGACCGTGTGGGTTTTATCCAAGTGCTCCGGTTTCCTCCCACACTCCACACACGTACAGGTTTGTAGGTTAATTGGCTTCAGTAGAATTGCAAATTGCGCCTAATGTGTGGGATAGTGTTAGTGTGCTGGGTGATCGCTGGTCAGCACGGACTCGGTGGGCTGAAGGGCCTGTCTCTATGCCATATCTCTAAACTCAACTAAACGGAAAAGTAATTGTAAAGCTGTTTAGTGGTTTTGGGTAAGGGCAAAGATGGCATGGATATCGGGAGAACTTCTCTCCTCTGTTTTAAGTTGGGCTTTGTGGAGTTTAGTGACATTTGAGGGGCAAAATATCTTTTTATCTCCAGTGGTTATCCATAAGATGGTTCTGCCAACAATACAGAGTTCCCTCGGTAGTGCATGAAATGTCAAAGAGGATAAGAACATAAAGCAGGTTGAAGGCTCACTCCGGTTCAATAAGATCACGGCTCTCCACTTGCATCAATTCCACTTGTCCATTAATCTCTATTTCTGGCAATTCTCTTCCCACCTGAAAACCTATCAATCTCAGTCTTGAATACGTTCAGCAGCTCAGCCATCTGGAGCAGCGGATTCAAAGATTTGCCAACCTTTGGAGGGAGAAATATTTCTTCCCTGGCCTATAAATCACCTCTCATCGCTATCAAGACACTATGAATCCCAACCGATCTAAACAGCCTCTCCACATACTGTCCCTTCGTAATAACTTTAAACATTTCAATACAATCACATCTCATCTCCAAAGCTACAAAGAATAGAGTTCGGCTGTCCTCAGGCTTCAATGTGCACAGTCTTTTTATCACTAGCTTTCAAGGCAAGTACATTCTTTTGTGGGAGGGTGGTCGAATCTGTAGAAAGAATTCCAGATCAAATATCACCAAATCACGATATAATTTTACCAAACTCCCCATTCACCAACACCTCAACTAACAAGGAGCACCATCATCCCCTCCCCTCCCTCTTGCCTCCCTAATTGACTACTGTACCCGTGAGTTTCTTTGCTTTATACAGACCCGCAAATGCTTGGAATGCCAACATTTACCTTTATTTTGTTTTTAACATGCCTTTCTATTCTACTGCCCAAAGTAGCTCATTTTGTATTTTTTATGAAAAAATTCAGAAAACTTGCACGGGATAATTGTAAAGATTGTTCATGCAGTAAAAATAATCAGATCAAGAAAGGAATATTACATTCATCCCTGGAGCAAAGGTTTACAAGCGGGGACTTGTCACAAATAAATTCCGTTTTAGTCAAGTCAAGTCATTTTTATTTGTATAGCACATTTAAAAACAACCCACATTGACCAAAGTGCTGTAACATCAGTTCAGGTACTAAGAAACGAACATACAATGGCACACAAACATAACAGCACATACATACACAGTTAACAGCGCCCCCTCGGAGGGCCTCAAACGCCAGGGAGTAGAAATAGGTTTTGAGCCTGGACTTAAAGGAGTCGATGGAGGGGACAGTTCTGATGGGGAGAGGGATGCTGTTCCACAGTCTAGGAGCTGCAACCGCAAAAGCGCGGTCACCCCTGAGCTTAAGCCTAGACCGCGGGATAGTGAGTAGACCCAAGTCGGCCGACCTGAGGGACCTGGAGATAGAGTGGTGGGTTAGAAGATTTTTGATATAGGGGGGAGGGGGGGTGGAAGCCCGTTTAGGGCTTTGTATGTGAATAGTGAATAGACTGAAATGATGCGAGATATCCCTTTGCACACAACTAATTCATTGTGTCCTCCAGTCACAGCTGAGAACACTCGGGGCACTTTCTCCTCTAGTCTTGTAATCTTCTTTGTCAAGTACTGAAAGTAAAATAAGAAAATAACTGCAGGTGCTGGTACAAATCGATTTATTCACAAAATGCTGGAGTAACTCAGCAGGTCAGGCAGCATCTCGGGAGAGAAGGAATGGGTGACGTTTCGGGTCGAGACCCTTCTTCAGACTGAAGAAGGGTCTCGACCCGAAACGTCACCCATTCCTTCTCTCCCGAGATGCTGCCTGACCTGCCGAGTTACTCCAGCATTTTGTGAATAAATGAAAGTAAAAGGTTGTTTGGTTTTCCCAAGGGACAGATTGCCGCAATTTTACCCAAACACGTTTGGACTGAAAGGCTTGTGTTTCAAATATCTTCCCTTCCCATGGAATGTAGCTTCTTATGCTGGCTTCTGCTGGCTTCCGTCTTCCAGTTTCGACTTTTATTCCCTTCAACCTGAACTCCTACGTTCCTTCCCCCTGTCTTCACAATTTGCACCCTCGTTGGAGCGTGGGGGAGAACTTCCTCAAAGTCGTGGTACCCAGAGGAGATTCCACTGTGGAGCAGCCAAAATTTGTACGAAGGAACTGCAGATGCTGGGAATCTCCTCAAGGTATGCCTACTTTGAAGAAGTTCTCCTCCTCTCTCCGGCAAGCGTTCTGCAACAGCCTCGCTTGCTGCACTCCCTCGGTGCATCGCTGCTGGCTTGGATTTGCCCTTTTGCATCCCTTTCATTCATTTGTTCGTGTGTACTTTTTCATATCTCACGCTCCCTCTCCCCTGACTCTCAGTCTGAGGAAGGGTCTCAGCCTGAAATGTCACCCACTCCCTTTCTCCGGAGATGCTGCTTGACCCACTGAGTTACTCCAGCTTTTTGTGTCTATCTTTGGTGTAAAGCAGCATCTGCAGTTCCTTCCTACACATATTGCCTCAGTCTCACCTCTTCCTTCCAGTCACTCAGTCATGTTTTCACCTGAACCATGCTCAGAGTCATCGTTCAGGAAATGGATTCCATCTGTGAACAACGCTCTTGATAAAAGCTTCATCCCGACAGTTCACTTCTACATGGACAAATCCCAAACTGCGTTCCTTCAATCTGAAATCAATTTCACAATTTTAATCTCATTGGCATCTTGTAATTTTACCGAACAAAAACTGTGGATGTGCCATCCACATTCACAATGTGCAGCATTTTTAAGGCGGAGATTGACAAATACTTGACTGGTTAGGGTGTCAAGTGTCCTGGGGAGAAATGCAGGAGAACAGGGTTGAGAGGGAAAGATAGATCAGCCAAGATTGAATGGCGGAGTAGACTCGCTGGGCCGAATGGCCTACTTCTGCTCCGACGACTTATGAATTCACGAATGTAACTCTGAACTGAAAATGCCCAGGTAGATTATTTTGTCTCAAATAATCCTTCACAGGCCAGTAATTTAATTTAACAGCCGGTGCTGAATATTTGTTGGTTGCAACCACTCTGAGGCACATTATTACGTGGTTAGGAATACTGTGGACGGGCAGCTTGCAGAACAGCCGGGAACAGATTGCATGTTAATGGCCTCCGTGGAAATGTTCGCACCACAACCTGCAGCAGCTCAAAACAGTTTTCTGCAAATCTGACGCCAAGCCTTTGAAGTTAACTGTGCATGTTTAAAAATGTGCAACATATGCGCACGGTTTGATAATGGCATTGTGCTTTTGGTGGCAGCTTCGCGCTCGGTGTTAGTAAACATCGTAAAGTGCCTTTGCAAGTTTTGATCAGGTGACACAGGGCTCCTTTGAAATAATGCCGCAAACTTTTCGCGAGTTCAGTGCCAAGGCAAATGTGTTTTACTTAAGCACTAATTATTTACTCCGGAAAAAAAAAGACCCATATGCATGCAAATCAATCCGAGAGCCGGCAATCCTGCAGCAGAATGATTTAATGATCATTCATATTTTTAACCACATGTGTATACCTCAGACAAACCGCAAGTAATCTAGTCTTATGGAACGGCAAGACTCGAGGTCGATGTAATTAATGTAAGGCTATAGGTTGATTAGCCTCACATCTGTTGTTGGAAAAATATTGGAACCAGTTCTTAAGGAATTAATGAAAGCCTGTTCCAGCAGAGTCAATGTTGTTTGGTAAAAAGGAAATCATGCTTGACAAGTTTATTAGACTCTTTTCAGAAGTCTTTAACTAGAGAGAATTGAGGGAACTCGTTGATGTATTGTACTTGGTCTACTGTAAAGTATTTGACAAGGTATCTTACAAAAGGTGACATAATAATATAAGAGTGGATAACAAACTGGCATGGATGGGAGACTGTATTACAGGCAGAAACGGTGATCACTGTGGTATTGCAGGGAATAGTGCAACTGTTTACAATACTTTATACATTAGAGATACAGCATGGAAACAGGTCTTTTGGCCCACCAAGTCCGTGCCGATCAGTGATCATCCTGTACCCTAGCACTACCCTACACACTAGGGACAATTTACAATGTACAGAAGCCAATTAACCTGCAAACCTGTACATCTTTGGAGTGTGGGTGGAAACCGGAGCACCCGGAGAGATCCCAAGCGGTCACAGAGTGAATGTACAAACTCCGTACAGACAGCACCCGTGATCAGGATCGAACCCAGGTCTCTGGTGCTGTAAGGCAGTGATGCTACTGCTGTGCCACTGTGCCATCCCAATATATATTAATGATCTGGAGGAAGGGAGTAAAAGACAAAACAAGTAGTAATGAGGATCTGAACCGGTTACAGAAAGATACTGATTGGTTAGGTAAGTGTGTAGAAAGTTAGAAAATGGAATATAATGTAGGAACATGTGAGGCTGAGCAAAAACTGCTGCAGGAACTCAATGTGTCAGGTAGCATCTCTGGAGGAAAACGGACAGATAATGTTTTGGGTTGCAAGGTAGAATGAGAAAGACTGAGTAATACAGGTGAGGAAGAGAATAAGTTCTGGAAAAAGGCAGGAGGGTGCATTTGAAGAATCAAGTCATATCAGGTCAAATCTATTGTCAAATGCACAAGTGCAGTGAGATATAGATACCCCATGGAAATCTAGCCTGCAAATCTAGCCGACATCACAGGCAGGCAGACTCTACAATAGACAAAAACATAAATCATGCATGAGTTATGTAAGACACTGAACAGAAAAAAAGACGTCAGATAGAAACAAGACATCAGTGCAAACCAAATTTGAAAAACAAGTCCATGATAGTGCAAAAGGTGATCCATAGGTCCATATACAGCACGAACGCAGGCCCTTCAGCCCACCGAGTCCATGTTGACCACGAGCACCGTGTACACAGGCACCATCTTGCACACGAGGGACAAATTACAATTTTTACCGAAGCTAATTAACCTATAAACCTGCACGTCTTTGGAGTGTGGGAGGAAACTGGAGCACTCGGGGAAAACCCAAGGGGAGACAAACTCCGTACAGACAGCACCCGTAGTCAGGATCGACCCTGGGTCTCTGGTGCGGTAAGCCAGCAACTGTGCCGCCGCGCCACTGTGCCGCCCCTGGCCTCGGTACAATTGTACCTAGTGTAGAATAATGTCAGCGTACGGGGTGAGGGCTGGTCGGCACGAACTTGGTGGGCCGAAGGGCCTTTTTCTGCGCTGCATCTCTAAAGTCTAATGTAACGTTCAGAGATCTAAAGCTTGACAGAGAGGGTATTCTGATGCAAATGAACACCCACATCTGCCTCATTGTTGGTGGCTTCAGAGATGTTGTAACCACCTTCAAGTAAGAGGCACAAATTACACTGTTGTAACTGCAGGGTGAGCTGGTCTCTGTTGCAGAGTGAGTCAATGCCAGTATCCTCCTCCTGATGGCCAAAGCACTGTCCTTTAAATTGCCAGCTGTATTCTATCTATAAAGTCGATCTGAACTGTGTGGAGAATCCAAGAGGAATAGAGGAAGTAGTATGAACACTATATGTAGTCTCCTTTGACCTTCCAAACGCCTTTGGTTATACAATACGATAGACTACAACCAAACTTTATTTATAAGAAGATAACTGCAGATGCTGGTACAAATCGAAGGTATTTATTCACAAAATGCTGGAGTAACTCAGCAGGTCAGGCAGCATCTCGGGAGAGAAGGAATGGGTGACGTTTCGGGTCCCGAAACGTCACCCATTCCTTCTCTCCCGAGATGCTGCCTGACCTGCTGAGTTACTCCAGCATTTTGTGAATAAGAACTTTATTTATCCCAGGAGGGAAATTGATCTGCCGACAGTCATGAAAACACCAAATGCATGAAACATGGAATTAAAGTGAAAAGTGGAAAGAGTTGGTGGGTGTGCAAAGATTGGGGAGAGGGGGGGTTGGGAAGGGAGTCATTGTCAGTCTATCTCGCGACAGAAGGGGGAGGGGTTGTAAAGTTTGATAGCCAGAGGGAAGATTGATCTCATGTGGCGTTCTGTCCTGCATCTTGGTGGAACCAGTCTGTTGCTGAAGCATGCCATCCATGATGGACTGTCGAGTTTCCTCCGTAACTTTATCTGGTGGCAGAGGTCCCTCTCCATTCTCTCCCTGCTCATTGATAGATAGCATGCAAGTTGTGAATCTAACCAATGGACCCAACACGCACCCAGCCCGAGGGCAGATTGGGATTAAATAATACTGTATCATCACTCCAAAACTGTTCTCAAGCTTTCTTGCCACACTATATCGTACCTTATTTCCCACTGGAGTTAACATAATCTACGAGATGAAAGGGCCACATTCCTTCCCTTCACTCCAGAACCAAGGTCATTGCAATTTGCCACAGAGCTGCAGTTCGTAAATAACACTTATGTGTGTGCACAAACGGAGGCTGAATTGCAAGTAATTTGTGATTTATTCCCCGAAGCTTGTGGGAAGATGGGCTTTATACGAAACACCTGCAAAGCAAAATCCTCTGCCAAAAACTAGATGCACTACATCACCTTTCACACTGAAGTTTCCATTTAACTTGTCGTGGACACATTAAAAGTCCATGATCAGACTCCAGAATATCTTCTGAATGAAGATTTCTTAATAAAGGAACTAGCCCTCAGCAAATTTTGTTTAGTTTTAGTTTAGTTCAGAGATACAGTGGAAACAGGCACTTTGGCCCACCCAGTCCGCACCGACCAGCGATCCCCGCACATTAACACTATCCTACACACATTAGGGACAATTTACACTTACACCAAGCCAATAAACCTACATATCTGCGTAGGAAAGAACTGCAGATGCTGGTTTAAATCGAAGGTAGACACAAAATGCTGGAGTAACTCAGCGGGTCAGGCAGCATCTCTGGAGAGAAGGAATGGGTGAGGTTTTGGGTCTGAAGAAGGGTCTCGACCCAAAACATCACCTATTCCTTCCCTCCAGAGATGCTGCCTGACCTGCTGAGTTACTCCAGCATTTTGTATCAACCTACATATCTGTACGTCTTTGGAGTGTGGGAGGAAACCAAAGACCTTGGAGAAAACCCACGCGGTCAGGGGAAGAACGTTCAAACTCCATACAGACAGCACCCGTAGTCGGGATTGAACCCGGGTCTCCGGCGTTGCAAGACAGCAACTCTATCGATGCGCCACCATGCCGCCCTTTGAGATGGGAGTCACCAACACTTTCAGTACAGCTTAATTCGAGTGGGATAAGCCAATACCTAATGCCATTGGCATTTAATTTACTGGTGAAATGTGAGAGAGATGGGGTAATCAGTATTTGCAAAGGCAGAAATTAATCAAAGATAGTCAGCATGGTTTGCAGGAGGAGATAATGTGTGATGAATTTGACTGAGTTTTTTGAAGAGATTACAAAATATATTGACGTGGTAGAGCACTTGATGTTGTTTGCATGAACTTTAGTAATGATTTAACAAGGTTCCATGTGGGAGATTGGTCTAAAAGGTGAGAACTCCTGTGATCCAAGGCAAGTTCGCAATGTAGATCCAAAATTGTCTTCATCATAGTTACCCCGGCAGTTGATGGCGAGGGCTTGTTTTTGTGATTGGAAGCTTGTGACCAGTGATGTACCACAGAAGGAATGAATGAAACAGCAATGCATGATTTGGAGATCGGATTGGAGGAGGTATGAGGAGTCAGTACGCGGATGACAAGAAAAATTGATGGCATTATTGACAATATCAGGATATCACAAAATGCTGGAGCAACTCAGCAGGTCAGGTAGCATCTAGGAGAGAGGGAGTGGGTGACGTTTCTGAAGAAGGGTCTCGGTCCGAAACGTCACCCATTCCCTCTCTCCTAGATGCTGCCTGACCTGCTGAGTTACTCCAGCATTTTGTGATACCTTCGATTTGTACCAGCATCTGCAGGTATTTTCCGACAATATCAGGATGTTATTAATGAGTTGCAAGATGGGCCTAGCAATGGCAGATGCAATTTATTTCTGCGATGTGTGAAGTGATGCGATTTAGGGGAATAACAAGGATAGGACGTACACAATGAATGGCAGGACCCTGGAGAGCATTGAGAGTTGGTGTGCAGAATCGTTGAAGGTGGAAGAAGGTGTAGAAGAGGCTGAAGGAGACCTGCCAGAATATACACATTTGTGAGGATATAGACAGGGCAGAGAATTTGTTTTCCCCCCATGGCAGAGATGTCAATTCTTCTGAAGAACTGTTGATTTTGGACTCATTTAATCACATTGAATATATTCATCAAACTCCTAACTTATGGCTTGTAGATGGTGGAATAGCCTGGTGGTACAGGAGATGAGCCACTCACCCAGAGGATACCAGGGCTCCAATCTGCTCTTGTAACACGGTCTCTATGGTGGCTGGTCCATTGGGTTGTTGATGAATGGTGACCCGCAAGATATTGATGCTGGGGGTCTCAACATGGTACTGAATGTTGAGGGTAGGTGGTTAGATTCCCCCTTGTTGCAGATGCATTGCAGACTTAATAGGAACCTGAGGGGAAGCTTTTTCACACAAAGGGCGGTGGGTGCATGGAACAAGTTGGCAGAGGAGGTAGTTGAGGCAGGTACTATTGCAACGTTTAAGAAACATGTGGACAGGTACATAGATGGGACAAGTTTAGAGAGATATGGGCCAAATGCAGGCAGGTAGGACTAGTGTAGATGGGACATGTTGGTCGGTTTGGGCACGTTGATTTGAAGGGCCTGTTTCCACACCTATAAGTCTCTATGGCTCTATCATTGCCTGACAGAATCATATTGCACAGAAACAAACCTATGGTATCCATGCTAACCATAGTGTTTGCACATGCATTACTCCTATTGACCAAGACTTGGGAGCACCACCACCTGCAGATTCCCCTCCAAGTTCGACACCATCCTGCCCTGGAAATATATCGCAGTTCCATTATTGGTGTTGGGTCCAAGCGCTGTAACTCCTCCTGTACAGAACGTTGATCAGTAGGACTGCAGCATTTCAAGATAGCTCACCATTAACCTTCTCAAGAGGAATTAGTGATGGGAAATAAATGCTCGTCTGACCAGCAATGCCAAGATCCTGAGAGTGAATAGATTTTTTAAAAATGAAAGACATTGAGGGCTTAATATTTCCAAAGGTGGTTGACAGCACTCTTAATAATTCCCATGAAAGCTAATGTAGCTTATTAGACAAAATATTTTTTTTTAGAGATACAGCGCGGAAACAGGCCCTTCGGCCCACCGAGTCCGCGCCGCCCAGCGATCCCCGCACACTAACACTATCCTACACACACTAGGGACAATTTTTACATTTACCCAGTCAATTAACCTCCAGTGTGGGAGGAAACCGAAGATCTCGGAGATAATCCACGCAGGTCACGGGGAGAACATACAAACTCCGTACAGACGGCGCCCGTAGTCAGGATCGAACCTGAGCCTCCGGCGCTGCATTCGCTGTAAGGCAGCAACTCTACCGCTGCGCCACCGTGCCGCCTCGTTATGTAGGAAATAACTGCGGATGCTGGCTTAAATCGAAGAGAGACACAAAATGCTGGAGTAACTCAGACTCTGAAGAGGGGTCTCGACCCGAAACGTCACCCATTCCTTCTCTCCAGAGATGCTGCCTGTCCCGCTGAGTTACTCCAGCTTTTTGTGTCTATCTTTAGCTTATTAGACAGTTGGTTATTAAGTCAAAATTTTAACCAGGCTCGGACTGAAGTCTCATGCCCTGAAGATGTGTATTTTTATTGAAACCAAATGGGCTGTTTCAGGAATTCCATGTCTGGGCACTTACTAGGCAGTCAGGATGGATTGTGAGAATCAGTAGATTCTAATGTCCATGTATTCTGGGCCCTGCCGTTTAACTCAAACACTGACTGTGATTATAAAAGATGCTGAGGCACAGTCAATGCCACAGGTGAGATCTCGGCTGTGGTTCAGGTTCCTATCTGATGCTTGATCAGCTGTTTGAATGAACGAATATCAAGGACCTCCGGGCGGAGTATGGTCTGAACTCTAATTGTCCTTGTCTGAGTACTTCATTCACCCCAACCCATAAACAGTGGGTGCGTAGGAACCACAGGGGGCCTTTTATCCCTTTACGTATGAGATACTGTTCAAGAGTTATCAAGAGTGTTTTAATGTCATACATCCCAGATACATCAATGAAATTCTTACTTGCAGCAGCACAACAGAATGTGTAAGCACTGTACACTGTAAACAATATAATAAACGAGAAAACAAGTTCAGTGTGTGTATATGTACACATAAAACAAATGATAATAATGCAATAATAACTATGACAGTCTATGTAGTTCAGAGCTTATTCAATGTAATCGCACTGATCAGTCACCATATAGCATTCACCCATCTTTACCCTGTATCCTTTATTGGTTTTGATTTTCAAAACTCCACTAATCACAGATAGAAAATTAACAACTGACCTTCCATCAACAGCTATTTACAAAAGAGCTTTAAACATCTACCTCGTTTATTTATTGAAATATTAGAAATGATTGCTTAATACTTTCCTGTAATGCCAGTTAAATTGCCCACTGCAAGCTCCCAGATGAATCTGTACAACAACCTTAAGGAGTACTGATCCAAGACGCCATCTGTTCATTCCCCTACACAGATGCATTTAGTTCCTCCAGCAAAAACATTTTATTGCTCAAACTTGCAGCTTTTATGTTCAAGCTTTTTTAATGTCAAAGTTAAAGTTATTGATTTATGGAGCTGAATTTCAAACTTACTACAGCGGGATTTGAACTCCCAATGTCTGGGCTGCTAATCTGCTGCTATCACTGTCCTGCAGGGATTGCTTTTTTTAAAAAAGAAAGGTTGAATAAGGGCCACATTATATGTGTTATTGAGTTGAAATTGTACTTCAATGCCTTTAGAAGATATGTAAAATGAAGCCAAGGAGGAGAAACATGAAAAGGAGAAGCAGGAAGTCCTGATGCAGGTCTATCAGACAGGAAGTCCTGATGCAGGTCGAACAGACAGGAAGTCCTGATGCAGGTCTAATAGACTGGAAGTGATGATGCAGGTCTATCAGACAGGAAGTGATGATGCAGGTCTATCAGACAGGAAGTCCTGATGCAGGTCTATCAGACAGAAAGTCCTGATGCTGGTCTATCAGACAGGAAGTGATGATGCGGGTCTATCAGACAGGAAGTCATGATGCAGGTCTATCAGACAGGAAGTCATGATGCAGCTCTCTTGGACTTTGAAGATAGACACAAAAAGCTGGAGTAACTCAGCAGGATAGGCAGCATCTCTGGAGAGAAGCAATGGGTGACGTTTCGGGTTGATACCCTTCTTCTGGACTTTGGTTAGGCCGTTTTTGGAGTATAGCGTGCCGTTCAGGTTGCCCCATTACAGGAATGGTGTGAGGGCCTTGGTCAGGGTGCCGAGGAGGTTTACAGAATGCAGACTGGATTAGAGGGTTTCAGCTACAGGGAGAGGTCGGATAGACTTGTGTTTTTCAATTTTCAGTCAACAATATTCATTTCCAATAGCCCAGAGGACATAGGTTAGTCTGTGGGAAGGTAACTTGTCATTATGTTATCATACTCTAGCTAAGACAACAAAGCTGAAAAGCAAAAGGGGTATTAAAGGCACCTCATTTGGAATGGAGGTTCGTGAGATAGGACAAATAGTTCTCTCAGGGATGCTTATTTTGGAAATGGAAGGGATTGGACAATCTTGGAGCAAACTTCCTGCAGAAGAACTATATTAATCAAGACCAGCCTTTGATACCTTGACCTAAAGATCTAGGTATGTGTGTGCAGATGTAAGATATTCTTATTTATTTCCAAATTCTCCATTCGTGCTGCTGATGCATGATAATGTCCATGATAATTTGATGAAGATTCAAAGAGCCTTGACAGAAATTCACCTGCAGGAAAGTGAGTAGGTATTATTATTTCGCCGTTTGGTGATTTTAATCTTTCTGAAAAGACAGCTCAAAGAAACATTTTTTGAATTTCGGTTTCCTTCGGTATACCAGCGTGGCCTGGATCAGAGGGCTTCAGCGACTAGGATAGGTTCGCTACAGGGCTGGCTTCTCTGTTGTGATTTGCCTGAGAGGTGCCATTGTGAAAGTGAATAGCAATCTATCAGGCAGCTCACGAGGATATGTTTCCATTCAAAGTGGGATGAGTTTACAGGTGGCACAACAGTAGTGGGTCAGATCTCGAACAGTGATGAGACTGAGTACAGGAAGTAGATAGAGAGCTTAGTAACATGGTGTCAATGCAACAAAAGCATTTGTTGTCTTGACACCATGTTACTAAGCTCTCTATCTCCTTCCTGTACTCAGTCTCATCATTGTTTCCTTCACCCACTCTGCTCCCTGGTTTACCCCTGAACTCCGCATGATGAAAACTCATGCCCGCCAACTTGAAAGACTCCGCAACAAAACAGGACTCACAATTCACTCCCAAGCCTACAAAGACCACCTGCAGCACTACAAAGATGCCCTCTCCCGCGCCCACTCCACCTACTACTCTCAAATAATTCACTCTGGCTCCGGAAACCCAAAAACACTCTTCTCTACAATAAACAAACTCCTCAGCCCCCTGGACACCATCTCCCAATCATTCACAGTTGACAAATGCACCACTTTCCTTTCATTCTTCCAAAGCAAAATAGACAGCATCTACAGCACCTTAACCACCAACGCACCTGCTCCCCCTCAAACCACCTGCCCCCCCTTATCCTGTCAACCCCTGCCTCAGTTCTCCCCAGTCTCCACCACCGACCTCTCTGACCTCTTCACAGGAATAAAAACTGCCACCTGCTCTCTGGACCCCATCCCCTCCAGCTTTGTCAAGGCCTGCCTTCCTGCTCTCTCTCCACTTATCACTGCAACAATAAACTCCTCCCTGTCCACTGGCATCGTCCCGCCATCCCTCAAAATCGCTGTTGTCACCCTCATTCTGAAAAAACCTGGTCTAAACCCTGACACCCCAAACAACTTCAGACCAATCTCCAACCTACCCTTTCTGTCCAAAGTTTTGGAACGTGCTGTAGCTTCCCAACTCAAATACCACCTCTCTACCAATAACCTGTATGAAACTTTCCAATCCGGATTCCGCTCCAACCACTGTACTGAAACTGCGCTCCTCAAAATCACAAACGACATTCTCCTCTCCTCCGACGCTGGCAACCTCAATATCCTCATCCTACTTGACCTCAGCGCCGCCTTTGACACCATAAATCACTCCATTCTCCTCACCCGACTTGAAACCTCCCTTAACATCACCGGCACAGCCCTATCCTGGTTCAAATCTTACCTCTCTGACAGACACCAGTTCATCTCCATTAACAACTGTAAATCCCCCACCGCTCCCCTCCCCCAAGGTGTCCCCCAAGGCTCAGTCCTTGGCCCCTTCCTCTTCATCCTCTACCTGTTCCCCCTTGGTCAATTAATCCGCCGTCATGGTCTCAACTTCCACTGCTTCGCCGATGATATCCAGCTCCTCATCTCCACCAAGTCAATCTCCCCCACCACACACTCTACACTGACAAACTGCATCACTGAAATAAAATCTTGGCTTCAATCAAATTTCCTCAAACTCAATTGCAACAAATCTGAAATCATCATCATTGGTCCAAAAACGCTCACCAAATCCACCCAAAACTTCATCCTCAACATTGATGGTCTCCCAGTATCCACCTCCCCTCACATCCGGAATCTTGGAATCATCTTTGATCAAACCCTCTCCTTCGACAAACACATCAAACACATCACAAAGACAGCCTTCTTCCACCTCAAAAACATTGCCCGTCTCCGTCCATCCCTCTCCTCCACAGCTGCAGAAACCCTCATCCACGCCTTCATCACCTCCCGTCTGGACTACTGCAACAGCCTCCTCTATGGCGCACCCTCAAAAATCATCAGTAAACTTCAATACATTCAAAACTCCGCTGCCCGTCTACTCACCCACACCCCGATCCGTGACCATATCACCCCCGTCCTTTACAAACTCCACTGGCTCCCCATCCCCCAGAGAATCCAGTACAAAATCCTCCTCATAACCTACAAAGCCCTCCATAACCTGGCCCCATCCTACCTGACCGACCTCCTCCACAGGCACACTCCCACCTGCACCCTCCGCTCTGCTGCTGCCAATCTCCTATCCCCCCACATCCGGACCAAACTCAGATCCTGGGGGGACAGGGCTTTCTCCATTGCTGCTCCCACCCTATGGAACTCACTACCCCAAACCGTTAGAGACTCCTCCACACTCACCACATTCAAAACATCACTGAAGTCTCACCTGTTCAGTACTGCCTTCAACCACTGAAGGTCACCTCACCTTCTGTCTCCTTTCTCCGTTCGTTTACTTATTTACTTATTTATCTATTTATTCATTTCCCTATGTTCTCTAAATCTCTGTAAAGCGTCTTTGAGTATATGAAAAGCGCTATATAAATAAAATGCATTATTATTATTATTATTATTATTATTATTATTATTGTTCGAGATCTGACCCACTACTGTGGTGCCACCTGTAAACTCAATGTCAAAAAGAGGAATGAGCTCACTGTTGAATTCAGCCAGCAAGGTGGCGTACACGTCCCGGTCAGCAGTAATGGTAATGAAATGGAGAAGGAGAGCTTCTAGTTCCTAACATACACTGCCTTGAGAAAACAGCCAACGCCATCAAAGACCACTTTCACCCCTTTCATTCAGTTTGTCTTCTCCCCTCTCCCGTCAAGCAGAAGGTATAGTAGTTTGAAACTATGTGCCCACAGGTTCAAGAACAGCTTCTTCCCTGCTGTTATCAGACTACTGGACAGGTCTCGCATGAACTAGGGGGTAGGCCTGATCTTCCAATCTAGCTCATTGTGCGTCTTGCACTTTTTTTGAAATCTGCACTTTCTATCTGTAATGTTTTGATGATGTAATGCTATATTCTGTGCTGTCTTTTGTTCTGTGTTTTTCTCTTTGCACTATCTATGGTACTTGTGTATGGCTCGATCGTACTTATGTAGAGTAGCATTTAACTGGATAGTATGCAAACAAAGGTTTTCAGTTTAGTTTAGTTTTGTTTAGTTTATTGTCACTTGAACCAAGGTACAGTGAAAAGCTTTTGTTGCGTGCCAACCAGTCAGTGGAAAGACTATACATGATTGCAATTGAGCCGACCACAGTGTACAGGTACACGATGAAGGGAATAATGTTTAGTGCAAGATAACGTCCAGTGGGAAGAAACTGTCCCTGAATCTGGAGGTGTGCATCTTCACACTTCTGTACCTCTTGCCTGATGGGAGAGGGGAGGACAGGGAGTGACTGGGGCGAGATTCGTCCTTGAATATGCTGGTGGCCTTCTAAGGCAGTGTGAAGTGTAAATGGAGTCATGAGGTTATAAGTGATAGGAACAGAATTAGGCCATTCGGCCCATCAAGTCTAATCCACCATTCAATCATGGCTGTGTAAGAAAATAACTGCAGATGCTGGTACCAATCGAAGGTATTTATTTCACAAAGTACTGGAGTAACTCAGCAGGTCAGGCAGCATCTCAGGAGAGAAGGAATGGGTGATGTTTCGGGTCGAAACGTCACCCATTCCTTCTCTCCTGAGATGCTGCCTGACCTGCTGAGTTACTCCAGCATTTTGTGAATTCAATCATGGCTGATCTATCTCTCTCTCCTAACCCCATTCCCATAACCCTGACACCTGCATTAATCAAGAATCTATCTATCCATCTTTGCCTGGAAGTCAATGGAGGGGAGGTTGGTTTGTTGGGTTGGTATCACTGCATCTCGTGACATTAACAAACCAATACCAATGTCAGTGATTAATAGTGATAACTCACCTTTGCCCTACATTATGTGAAAGTTATGACTAAAAGCACCTCTCTTCCAGTTGTAGAAACTGTTGAAGTTTTGCACCAAGTGTTTTCTTTCTCTGCCTGTACAGGAATGGTCATTTTATCTCTTCATTTTCCCCGAACACCAGCTGTTTGCATTTGCAACGCAGTGAGGTGTCGCGTTCCTCTCCCAGTGCTAATCCGATTACACATCATCATTGGCAAAAGAAGAGATTATTAACCATGAAACATGTTGCATCTTATTCATGAACTGAAGTCTCTTTTCAAAGTGACTGGATCTCCTTCTGGGAGCTTAAGTGGTGAGCATTAGTCAAGGCAGGTACTCCGAATTGTTGCCCTTATTAACTAGTTGAGTATCAATCCCTCAAAATTATTCTAAGCAACATCATTACAAAGAATCAATACAAAGTATCTGTTCATGACAAGATGGCGCCCAACCCAGGCGACTATTTGCTTCCTAGCCACAGAAGCAGATCTACAATCACATATTACAATCGCTCCACACTCTTAAATCCCTTCTCGTACAGCAACATTTCTTAACCCTCAGAGTCCTTAACCCTTTATCGGAGTCGCTGCCGCAAAACCTTGTACTAAAGGTTATTCCCTTATCGTGTATCTATACACTGTAAATGGCCTGATTGCAATCATGGATGGCCTTTCTGCTGACAGGATGGCATGCAACAGAAGCTTTTTACTGTACCTCGGTACACGTGACAATAAACTAAGCCAAAGCTGAAACAGTCATCATGTTGGTTCTTGTGGGCCCGTGCTGTGTACAAATTCTCCGCTGCATTTACTTAATTGTAATCACATCTTTACTCCAGTAAACTCAAAAGCACTTGTGTGGGCTGAGGCCATGAAAGGCGGTTCTTTTTGAGTTTCCCCAGCCCTGTCGGTCTTTGAACCTTTATTGGTGGGGAGGTGGGGAAGGACAATGCAATGTGTAATGACATTTCAAATCTTATTGGATGACATTTCAATGTTTTCTAGAAATGACATTTTAGACTTTAGACTTGAGAGATACAGCACGGAAACAGGCCCTTTGGCCCACCGATCCTGCTCCGACCAGCGATCCCATACACAAGCACTCTCCTACCATGCTAGGGCCAATTTACAATTTACAGAATCCAATTAACCTACAAACCTGTACGTCTTTGGAGTGTAGGCGAAAAGCAGAACACCTAGAGAAAACCCACGCGGTCACAGGTAGAATGTGCAGACTCTGTACAGACAGCACCCGTAGTCAGGATCGAACCCGGATCCCTAGCGCTGTAAGGCAGCAACTCTACCGTTGCGCCACCGTGCCAATTTCAAGCAAATCTTTCCAAATCCTCAATTATTGGATAGCTACAGCACAATTGTTTTTAATTATGGGACAAAGTGAGTAAAACACATTAGACATACTGAAGCTCTTCTATAATTAACTTCAGTGCTTGTTGTTTTCCAATTAAAGTTTATATGTTTGTTATATTCTGTCATCGGGTAATTATGATGTAACAATTCTGCACACTTCCTAAAGCTACATGAAATACTAATGGTAGCTCACCCTGCAGACCTTTCAAATGATGGGAGGTTGTCACTACATATACTGCAAAATATGTCTGAAATCACACCGCTCTCAAAGGACAGCTTAATTACATTTTTCAAACTTTGGTGAAATGTTTATCCACGCTGAAGATAAAAATTATTAGTACAAGGGAAATTTCTTGACTCGCTTCATCAATCCAAATTCTACCAGTGGAAAAAACTAGTTAATAATTCAGACTTGACAAGATTTTGTAATTAATTGAGAAGAGATTTGTATTCATAGTCAAAGAGTCATCCAGCATTGAAACGGGCCCTTCGGCCCAACTTGCCCACCCGACCAATATGCACCATCTGAACTAGCCCCACCTGCCTGCATTTGGCCCATATATATCCCTCTAAACCTGTCCTATTCATGCACCTGTCTAAATATTTCTTAAACATTGCAAAAGTACCTGCCTCAACTACCTCCTCCGGCAGCTCGATCCATACACCCACCATCTTTTGTGTGAAAAAGTTACCCCTCAGGTTCCTAATAAATCTTTTCCACCCCTTACCTTAAACCTATGTCCTCTGGTTCTTGATTCCCTTACTATGGGCAAGAGACTTTGTGCTTCTACCCGATCTATTCCTCTCATGATTTTGTACACACAATGTAACACGCTCAGCAAAAGCTTAAATATGTTGTTGAAATACACATTCAAGCTATTAACACAAAAACATGTTCTTGTTGTACCTCCAGTTGAGTCAGAAACAGGAGCACAAAGTTTCTACAAATAGCTTGCACTGTTCTGAAAAAATACACAAACGTTCCATCTGGAAAGCACTCCCGTGAATGGAATCAAGAAAAGAGCATTAAATGAACTAATGGCAGAACTAAACACAAACAAACCCCTGGGATCTTTGGTTTCCACCTCAGGAGGTAGTTTAGTTTAGTTTAGAGACACAGCATGGAAATGGGGCCTTTGGGCCATCCGAGTCCACGCCAATCATTGATCATCCGTACACTAGTTCTACGTTAGCCCATTATCTCATCCACTCCCTGTACATTAGCGGCAATTTACAGAGGTTAATTAACCTACAAAGCCTTTGGGATGTGGGAGGTAAACGAACTACCCAGAGGAAACCCACGTGGTCACAGGGAGAATGTGCAAACTCCACGCAGACCGTACCCAAGGTCAGATACGAACCCGAGTCGCTGATACTTTGAGGCAGCCGCTCTACAAGCTGTGCCATTCTGCCACCTCTAGGTGTTCTTTGTAAGTGAGAATATTCCAGCACCCGAGGTCAGGATCGAACCGAGGAATTAGGGGAGTGGACCACCAGTCGCCAGTCATGATTTGTCCAGCCCCTTCTCTCTCCCAGCTTTCTTTCCTGCTCTTCCCTTAATTGTTTAAGGACCAGTCACCTATCCATGTTCTCCAGAGATGCTGCCTGACCTGCTGAGTTACTCCAGCACTTTGTGTCTTTCTTTCATCAAACCATTTTGTGGTTTGTCTGATTCGCCTGATTCCAACTTCTTAAACTTTATATGCTCTTCTATTTTCTGTTTGACTAAATTTACAACCTCTTTGGTCGTCCAAGGTTCCCTTTCTTTGCCATTCTTATTGCTCCTCCTCACTGGAACATTCCAGTTCTGAACTTCAATCAATTGGTCCTTAAACAATTCCCACAGACTTAGTTTCCTTTAGTTTATTTTAGTTTAGAGATACAACGTGGAAACAGGCCCTACGGCCCACCCAGTCCACGCCAACCAGTGGTTCCCCTACACTAGCACTATGCACTTGGGACATTTTTGAATCTTTACCGAAACCAATTAACCGACAAACCTGGATGTTTTCAGAGTGTGGGAGAAAGCCAGAGCACCCGGGGAAAACCCACACTGTCCCTGGAAGAATGTTACAGACTCCATACAGACAGCACCCACAGTCAGGATCGAAATGCCTCGTGGCATTTTTGCAGGCTTTAAATGTACAGTGTCCCATTTGATGTTTTATATTAACCCTCCCACACCTTTCCATCAAACATGCCTTAGTGTTACTGCGCGACTGCAGTAAACTAAAAGTCCTGGACAGGAATCACCCGGTTCCAGTGCAGCTTATTAACCTGCAAAGACTTGTACATTATGTCAGTTATACTTGTCTGATACACTGCTGTGTTATTGGAAAAAATATCCAATTTAATTAATTGCACATTTCTTTTCTTTAATATAATAAATGTGAATTCCTGTACAATGGCGGCACGGTAGCGCAGCGGTAGAGTTGCTGCTTTACAGCGAATGCAGCGCCGGAGACTCAGGTTCGATCCTGACTACGGGTGCTGCACTGTAAGGAGTTTGTACGTTCTCCCCGTGACCTGCGTGGGTTTTCTCCGAGATCTTCGGTTTCCTCCCACACTCCAAAGACGTACAGGTATGTAGGTTAATTGGCTGGGTAAATGTAAATGTAAAAATTGTCCCGAGTGGGTGTAGGATAGTGTTAATGTACGGGGATCGCTGGGTGGCACGGACTTGGTGGGCCGAAAAGGCCTGTTTCCGGCTGTATATATATGATATGATATGATATGATAACTGGGGGGGAAAAAATAGTCAGGATGGAACCCGGGTCTCTGGCGCTGTAAGGCAGCAACTCTACCGCCGTGCACTCTGACACACACTGTCAGAAGATCTGGTGCCAGTCGGCAATATATATATATATATGTACAAAGAGTGATGCATTAAAGTTCCAACACCAGCCCAGTGCACATAACAGAATCTAACAACAGGTTTAGAAAGGCAGAACATGAATTGGAAATGAGAGTCAGAAGATTAGCAGCAAATAGATGGACCATCAGTTCCTTAATGATTACATCGTGTGATGATCACAGTCTTCTTCACATAATGTTATTTGCCTTGGAAAGATTATAGCTTTGAAAGAGAGAGTCTCATCTCCTGTAAAATCTTCTGAAATACAAGAAAAAGACATTATGCAACATGAACAGGATTCACTTCAGTGAAATATAAAAGATTGATAAATGAGCAAGGCAGGCTTCTAAACAAAATAACATGACATGTCAACGGGTAATTGTGGCTATGTATTCGTCCTGTTCTTGATGGCCTCAATAACCCATATCAATGAATTACAGTCTCACTGTTGTTAATACAGTTCAAAGTGGGTCGTAGCGTTATTGAGTCAAACATCATGGAAACAGGCCCTTCGGCCCGACTTGTCCATGTCGACCAGGATGCCCCATCCACACTAGTCCCACTGCCAGCATTTGGCTTATATCCTCCTAAACCTTTCCTTTCCATGCACCTGGCCAAATGTCTTTTAAAGACAAACACTTGCCAAAAGGAGGCATAATGTGTCATTTTAGGGTTGCATTCCTTCAAATTAATAAGATTAAGCAGCCTTCAAGATATGAAATTTGTGGAGTAGATGGAGATGAATGGATATTCGAATGTACTGCCCCCTGGAGCCCCATACCACACTTTTCAGGAATGTAGAGTACTCTGGACGAATGTCCTTCACTCTTGCAGGTTTTACTGGTCTCTGGGTGAAAAGTTTGCAATGCGATGGAATGCAATGCTGTCTTAGGACTGGCTTTGTGCTCTGGGTGAAGGGGTTGCATTCTATATATATATATATATATATATATATATATATATATATATATATATATATATATATATACACACACACACACACACACATGTATGTGTACTTGTGAGTATGTGTATATATACACATTGAACTTTTTTTCTCTCGTTTATCATATTGTTTACAATGTACGATGTTTACATATTCCGTTGTTTTGCAGTAAGTAAGAATTTCATTGTTTTATCTGGGACACATGACAATAAAATACTCTTGACTCTCTCTTGACATTTATTTCCTCCATTCCCCGCAAGCCCGCTCCCTTTATAACCCAATGATGTTGAACATCCTCCCAAATACACTCATCAATGCACGCAGTTTTCCTCTATCTTTATTCACCTTTCCCATCCACTCCTTTCACCTGGTTCCAACTGCCCACAAACTCCACTCCACCTGGTTCCACCCGTCACCCAGGGTTGAGCCTTGTATCCCAACCCTCTTTTGCACTGCTAACTACTGGCCATTCTCACTCTAGTCAGGACGCTCTTTTTTTTTGCTCTGCAGCAGGAAGGATTATTTCTGCCTGCCGTCATTTTGACACAGACATTATACCTTTAGCATTTCTGTACCTACTGCACTTCATAAGCTCATGAATTCTAGGAGCAGAATTAGGCCATTCGGCCCATCAAGTCTACTCCGCCATTCAATCATGGCTGATCTATCTTTCCCTCTCAACCCCATTCTCCTGCCTTCTCCCCTTAACCCCTGACACCCTCACTAATCAAGACTGTGTCGACCTCCGCCTTAAAAATATCCATTGACTTGGCGTCCACAGCCGTCTCTGGTAATGAATTCCATTTCTGTCCTGACACGTCTGCAACAGAAACTTTGCCTTTGCTATTTCAAACATAGTGGACAATGCTCCTGAACAGGGACCACAGCTTATTTTCTCATCTCTGAATAACTTCCTTGTTATTTTTCACTAAAAGCAATGAGTTATTTTTGGGCATCACGTTGCGAAAGTGTTTGGTGCGTGAGATATGTTTGTATCATTTTAACCACTATTTACTTTATGATACGAATTTCTATTGAGATTAACAATTCATTAGCGAAATGTAAATCAGATTCAAATATTCAAGTGCTTTCAAAGACTGCAAAGCTAGACGCCGAGGTCAGTAGATGTTTGTTACCCCAGCTGTTTGTTATGTACATCAATACATGAATACAAGAGGAATGATGGTAAGTTTGCAGTTGGAATGCACATTGGTAGTGATAGTGAAAGGGATCATCTTTGTTGGGTAGAACAAACTAATCTGCTGGTAAATTGAATAGTGCAATGCAGATGGAAGTTAACCCAACAAGTGTAAGATGATGCATTTTGAAGGGCAGGACGTACACCATGATTTTTTTTGTTTAGTTTTTCATTTAGTTTAGGAAAACAGGCCCTTCGGCCCACTGAGACCGCGCCGACCAGCGATCCCCACACACTAACACTATCCTACACACACTAGGGACAATTTACAATTATGCCAAGCCAATTAACCTGCAAACTTGTCCGTCTTTGGAGTGTGGGTGGAAACTGGAGATCTAGGGAGAACGTACAAACTCTTTACAGACCTGTAGTCAGGATCGAACCAGGTCTCTGGTGCTGTAAGGCAACAACTCTACCGCTGCGCCACCTATTGTAGGCCTTAGGGAATTATGAACCTTGGTGTACACGTCCATAGATTCTTAAAGTGCAGCACAGGTAGCTCAGTTGTCAAAAATAAATGCTTCGGAGACACTGACCCTCATTAACTGCGGGATACAATGCAAGAGCATGGAGGTCATTGTATCTATATACTAAAACTCTCGTTTGTTTGTTTATTTGTGATCGAACTACAGCCAAAACGGTACATGATAGCGTGACAATTTTAGGCCCACCTTCCTCAGCGTCGTCGCTTTCATGGTAAAGCAAGTAGTTTTATTGAAATCGGTGTTATATTTTTCGGAAATCGGTGTTCTCATTTTAAAGTTTAAATCTATCTCCTAGGGAGGGAGGGGGGAGGGAGGAAGGGGGAGGAGGGGGGATAAGGGGGGGGGTTGAGGGGGAAATGGAAGTGGGGAAGGGAGGGGGGAGGTGGGTAGGAGAGGGTGCTGCAGCAATGCAGGAGAGGTTTGGGCCCAACGGGTCCACTTGGTCTAGTACTGTTATAAAACTTGGGTCAGGCTACAAAAAATTATTGTGTGTAGTTCTGGTAACCACACAATAGAGAGGATTTATTGCATGGGGGAGGGAGGAGAGGAGATTCACCTGGATGTTGCCCGGGATGACAGGATTCAGTTGTCAGAAGAGAGTGGATGGGCTGGATTTGCTTTTCTTTGCGTTGAGGAGGCTGAGGGGGTTCCTGAAAGAAATATGCCGAATTACGATGGACACTGATTAGGGGGGGGGGGGGGGTTAGTGAGAAACCATTTGTCATAATGGCGACATCTAAAACCAGAGGACATGCATTTAACTGAGGCAGAGGGTGGTTGCAATCTCGACACACTACTTGATACGATAATAAAGGCAAGTACTCACACAACATTTAAAAGGTACATGGATAAGGACTAGAATTGCCAGTGCGTGGAAAACCATGGACTGAGTGCTGTGAAGTGCTGGCAGCACGGTGGCGCAGCGGTAGAGTTGCTGCCTCACAGCGTTTGCAACGCCGGAGACCCGTGTTCGATCCTGACTACAAGTGCTGTCTGTACAGAGTTTGTATGTTCTCCCCGTGACCGTGTGGGTTTTCTCCGAGATCTTCGGCTTCCACCCGCACTCCAAAGACGTACAGATTTGTAGGTTAATTGGTTTGGTATAAGTGTAAATTGTCCCTAGTGTGTGTAGGGTAGTGTCAATGTGCAGGGATCGCTGGTCGGTGTGGACTCGGTGGGCTGAAGGGCTTGTTTCCGCTCTGTATCTCTAAAACTAAACTGAACTAAAAATGGGATTAGTTTGGTTGGCTACGCAATGGTTCACATGGACATGGTGGGCTGAATGATTCTTTTTCTATGCTGCATGATTCAAGAAGTCAGTAAGACGCTTGTGATCACTCAATGCTACTTCCAAACATCATGTAAATTCACAATTGGTACCCCAGTGAGGCACATTAATAAACTTTTTTCCTGACTGTAAATTTTCCAAAAGTTCAAGATATTGCCAATTTTCAATGCGAAGGTTTTGATTTCAGTTCAAAACTCTTTTGCTTTTGAAAGATAAAGCCTGGCGTTTTAAGTTCTGGAGACAGATCTGATCAGCCCTTCATCTGCTTCCATGCTGGGAAGATCTGGATGAAATGCACTGACATTTTCCATTCAAGGCCTTTGGTTAAAAACAAAAGTTTATACTTTCTGTCTTATCTGAATGAGCACCGCACCAAGAACAGAAGTTCAATGGATCAGTTTATTATCACATGTACCAATTATATACATCAGGAGGTGCAGATCCAGAGCCAGCAACATTGTGGGGGACCCCTACCACCCCAGCAACGGACTGTTCCAGCTGCTACGGTCAGGCAAGTGCCTCCGCTGTCACGCTGTGAAAACAGAGAGGATGACGGAGTTTCTTCCCACAGGCCATCAGGACTGTTAACTCTCATATCACCAGGGACTAATTTAATTTACTGTATTAATTTATTTTTTGTGTTAAAAATGTTCTTTCTATTCTGTTTTGTAGTTTTAGCACAATCTGCAGGCGTTGCCACTTTCATTTCACTGCACATCTTATATATGTATGTGACAAATAAACTTGACCTGACTTGACTTGACTTGAGGTACAGTGAAACTCGAATTGCCATCTAGCCATACTAAAATAAAAAGCAACAAGACCCACATCTACATAAAAGTTAACATAAACATCCGCCACAGCTGATTCCCCCACATTCCTCACTGTGATGGAAGGCAATAAAGTCCAATCTTCTTCTTTATACTTTCGCGGTCGGGGCAGTCAAACCATCTGCAGTCGGGGAGATCGAAGCTCCCGCAGCCGGCGCTTGAAGCTCCTGCGTCGGGGCGGTCAAAGCTCCTGCGTCCTGGAACTCCCGAAATCGGTCTCTAACCAAGGACCGCGAGCTCCACAATGTTAAAGTCCGCAGGCTCCCGCTGTTGGAGCTCCAAAGTCGATCCCCTACAGGGATTGCCAGCTCCGCGATGGTAAGTCCGCAGGCACCCATGGTTGAAGCTCCCGAAGCCGGTCTCCGGCAGTGGCCGCCAGCTCCTCGATGTTAGGCCGCAGTGTGGACGGAGATACGATACGGGAAAAAAATCGCATCTCTGTCGAGGGAAGAGATTTTAAAAAGTTTCCCCCAACCCCCCACCCCCATATAAAACATGCTAAATCATACATTTAACACATGCTGAAAAAACAACAAAGAAGGAAGGGACAGACAGACCATTGGCAGGGCAGCCATTGCTGCTGGTGCCACCCGGTGCTCAACGCAATCTTAAGACAAAGCAACGAATGCCTTGAACATTCCCTCCACCACCAGACCTTATAATGTGGAACCACCTCCAAGATGGTGGTTGGCCTTGCTAAGCACCAGTATGTGTACAAAATCACGAGAGGAATAGATCAGGTAGTCGCGCAGAGCCTTCAGCCCAGAGTAGGGGAACCGAGAACCAGACGAGACATAGTTTTAAGGTGGGAGGGGGAAGATTTAGTTGGAACCTGAGGGGAATTATTTTCACGCAAAAGATGGTGCGTGTATGGAACGAGCTGCCGCAGGAGGTAGTTGAGGCAGGTACCACTGCAATGTTTAAGAAACATTTAAACAGGTACATGGATAGGACAGGTTTAGAGGGATATGGGTCACACACAGACAGAGGGGCCTAAAGTAGATGGGACATGTTGGCCGGTGTGGGCAAGTTGGGCCGAAGGGCCTGTTTCCACGCTGTGTGACTCTATGACCCATCTTGAAGGGGCAGAGTATCCGACACATTTGAAAGCCACACATCATCACACATCATCTTTGCTTTGAAATATATAGCCAGTTCTTGTACTGTTGCTGTGATAAAGTCCTTGAGCCCACTGAGCTGACCGAGAGAGAGTACCACCATCATGGTGAATGAAAACCGTTCAAGAGGTCCTCTCACTGTCACCCGCTCAAGGGCAGTAATTGATTACTGTCTCCTTTTTCTGTACGTTTACTTATTTATCTATTTATTCAATTCTCTATGTTCTAGAAATCCCTGTAAAGCGTCTTTGAGTGTTTGAAAAGCGCTATATAAATGTAATGCATTATTATTATTATTATTATTACCGGTCAACTACATACACATTTCATGAATGAGTAACGCCAAAGCTGTTCTTTTATGGCCTGCCGTCCTCACGGAGGATGGAGAGAAGATGTCAATTTTCTGCACAGTTCACGCTGACTTGGAGACTCATTGTTTACATGCTTGGTGGATGGTGTGGGTGTAGGGAACGAACTGTGAGGGAGGAAGGTGTGAAGCACAACGCCATTATTGAAATGTGTGGGCTATATTTCTGAATCATCTTCTGAATAAAAGCATTGTGAGCATTTTCCAACCTCAGGCTTCCATTCGGTTGGCTCCTGTGCACAAAGGTTATTCATTTCCATTGAGGCAGTTTTCTCCGCATATCATTTTACTGTCAATACCATTTGCTGAATTGCTGTTCCCATAGGCTTCTTGTGCACTGTGCCATTGCAGAAAATGTTCTTCAGTGCAGGAACTGAGCCGTTGCAAACACTTCACTTAAATGCAATATTCTTCTCCGGTACTGGCAACTTTCTCGCTCGACACCTGTGAGCTATGGCTGTGCAATGTAAGTCCACACTCTCTTGGTTTAATCTCATACCACAGTGCATCTAACACAGGGTCAGCCCACTTGCCTCTGCAATCATTTCCACCCTGTCCGAGCAGTATTGTCCAAAACTTGGCTCTGCCATCTAGTTTCCATTCCAGCGTCAGAGGAGAAGACTTTATTCACCTTCAGCCTCTTCAAACTCTAGCTTTTTGTGTCCACCTTCTGACTTTGTCGTTGATGTCTGTCACTCAAAAAATGAACCTTTAGAAAAATAATAAGAGGACCCTCCGGCTCTCTTCGTGTTAATGCGACCCTCAGTTAATTTTTCTTGGTCGGGTGATGTATATATAACACTGCATCTTTGTGAGTTATTATCAGACAATCACTCACCCAGTCCTCCAATGCATTTGCTTCACCATGCACAATCCTGACATCTCCCACATACCTCATCATCCACAGGTTTACACATCATTCCCATTTTTATTTCTTATTTACTTCAGTGATGCTGTTAATAATCTTAAGCACCTTGATCAAATCTATCTTTAACCTCTACTCCACAAAGAGGAACAAATTGAGTTTAGTTTAGTGTAGTTGAGTTTAGAGGTACAGCGTGGAAACAGGCCCTTTGGCCCACTGAGTCCACGCTGAGTGGCGGTCCCCATACACCAACAAACCAGGGACAATTTACAATTATACCGAGCCAATTAACCTACAAACCTGTACGTCCTTGGAGTGTGGGAGGAAACCCGAGTTCTTGGAGAAAACCCAGGCAGGTCACGTGGAGAACGCACAAACTCCGCACAGACAATCACCCTAGTCAGGATCGAACTTGGGACTCTGCAGTAAGGCAGCAACTCTACCACAACGCCACCTGAAGTGCTGCCTAATTTTTCAAAGTGATCTAAGCCTTCCATTCCTGCTGTAATACTAATCTCCTCCCTGGTGTGCTGGTACCTTTTCTAAAATGTGGTGCCTGGAGTTAAACTCAATATTTAATTTGGGCCTAAAGCAATATTTTATAGAATCTTAGCATAACAATCTCGGTACTATTCATTAGGATTCTTTGTGCTTCTCGCTTGTCTTGTCAGCTTGTTCAGACTCCGCTGAGGATTTGTGTGTGTACGCCCCAACATCTTTTTTTCTCTACATACACCTCCTTTACATTTGCTTTGTTCTTGATCAAATAAACATGCTGCCCTGTTGGGAATGGGAGGACGAGTTTTGAAAATACAGTCGATCTTGCGATTTCATAAGCAGGTTCGGTTGTGTAGTTTCACTGGCAATGAGTTTGCTTTCAGACGAAGCAGCTCTGTTGTACAAGTAAGTCTGCTGCCACTGGCTTCCATTCACAATGCAGACCAGACACTTGCAGTCAGTAACCTTGAAAGACAAACAGCCCTGCAGTGAAATAATGCTGTTGCTAGAATTAAATGTTGGAAATATTCATCAGGTCAGGTTCTGCAGAGCATCTGCAGAGAGAAACAAAGTCAACATATCAGCTTGATATCTTGTGTAGGAAAGAACTGCAGATGCTGGTTTAAATCGAAGATGGACACAAAATGCTGGAGTAACTCAGCGGGACAGGCAGCATCTCTGGAGAGAAGGAATGGGTGACGATTCGGGTCGAGACCCTTCTTCAGACTGAGTTACTCCAGCTTGATATCTTATCAGGGCTGAGAAATGTAAAAGATTACGGAAAAAAATAACAGGAGTGGAGGAGAGAACATGTGTAAAGCTCCATGTTAGAACTTTTGCATCTTTCCTTGTCTTATTATTATCCTCCTTTACCTCACACTATCTTCTCTTCTTATAGGCTCAAATGTCAAAGGAGCAGAATTAGGCCATTCGGCCCATCACGTCTGCTCTGCCATCACGGCTGATCTATCTTTCCCTCTCAACCCCATTCTCCTGCCTTCCCCCCATAACCCCTGACACCCATATTCATCAAGAATCTGTCAATATTCACCATAAAAATATCTATTAACGGACTCCACGGCCTTTGTGCCAATGAATTTCACAGATTCATCAACCTCTGACTAAAGAACTCTGTTCAATTATTGTTTCGTTTAATTTATTCAATTATTACGCTTCAATTTCCTTCCTTTTCCCCTTCTTGTACACTGCCCTCTTCTACTGCTTCTTTAGACCTGCTGATCTCTAACTTTTCCCAGTTTCGATGAAAAGTCATCAGCTTGAAATGTTAACGTTTTCCTCTCTGCTCAAATACTCGGTAAGTCCTATTTTTACTGGCACAGCCTTAAACCCAGAGGATTCCTGTCACTTTCAGTCGGGGCTTCTGAATGAACGGAAGAGAGGAGATTCGATGACTTTCAAAAGTTCAATAAAACTTACATAAAATGTTCCTGAGAAATTTTACTGACACCTCCCTAGGGCAGTCAGGGTAAAATGCAGGAGGAAAACATTGCTGCCAAGCCGAAAACAAACTCCATTTCCAGTGTTCGGGGAAATTGATGGACTGTCAGTCTTCAGTTTGTTTTCGTGGTTGATTCGCGAATTTTAAACTCTGAATAAACTCAAGTAACTGCCAGCCGCCTTCTGAACTGTGAAATCTTCTCCAGAAACCTGTAAACAACTTCAAGCACGGCTTCACCAGTCTGATCACTCTCCCCCCCAGCTCATATTTTCTTTTTTTAAAAATATTTAAAAATCTTATATTCCAGGTGCAGTTCAATTGTTAGACCTTGAAGCGGCAATTTATGACAATGCATTTGTGAGTAGCTATAATTATCTATGTTTTCTTAATTAGACTTCACCACAGGGACCACATGAAGCAGTCTTAAAGGGTCATGACAAATTAGCAGCTATGCATTACAATCATATTCTAGACCCAGAATCATCGTGAGCAATGTCAAAAGATCTGTTCATGTGTATGTGAACTTATCTACTTCTTTGAATAATGAATTAATTCTCTGCCGCTTATTAAGTCAATTTTTTGATACCCTTTTAATTCCTGGCTTTGCATAACAATGTCCCTCTCTGCCTATGCTGATAACTAGATATAGCTAGCTATCGATGCATATGTTTTTTTTTTAAAAACCTTTAGCTCACTATTGATTTGGTACTGGTACATCACTGTCACATATAACACGATACCGTGGAAAAGCTTCTGTTTGCCAGTCAAATTAAATCATACTACGCATACGTACAAACAAGCCACACACATGTACAACAGGCAGTGCTAAAGAGAAAAATAACAGAGTGCAGAATATAGTTTTACGGGATTGTAGCATTACGCTTTCGGAGAAAAAGTCCACTATCTTCAATGAGGTAGGTGGGAAGATCAGGATTATCTCCTAGTTTACAGGAGGACCATTCACTGTATGTTCATTTATATATTCACTTCAGTACCTATTTCTGTACTTATTAACAAAACTACTTGACCATCAAAACCCACAGGTTTTGTCTATGATTAATTTATTTTTTTTAAACTCCATTTTATCCTCCTGTGTCCATAGCTCCATTGAGGTCTACTGCCTCTCTGGGCATGACCTGTCCCTTTGTGATATACCCAGTAATCTCTGAGGGGTTGGCACTTGTCTTGTATTTTTAATGCGCTAAGACTTAATTATAAATTCCAAATGTGGAAATAGTTGTTCCAAATCAAAACCTTTCTTCCAGTGGGATCTTGGAAATCAATGGGTTCAAGGAGATTGTTGGATATTATACCTGCACCAGTGACAACCATTGTGCCAGTGTGACCTCTTCACATCCCATCTCTCCAGCTGCCCACCTCAGGCCCAGTCTTACAATTAGATTATCTATGATAACCCTAATACTCCACAATATCTCTGGAGAGATTTACCACATTTTCCATTGCCATTTTGACAGGGTGCTATTTTATTCTTTCTTTTAACATTTTAGTTGAGTTTATTTTAGTTTAGAGATACAGCACGGTAACATGCCCCTTCGGCCCATCGAGACCGCACCGACCAGTGATCCCCGCACATTAACACTACCAGGGACAATTTTACATTTAAACCAAGCCAATTAACCTAAAAAGCTGTATGTCTTTGGAGTGTGGGAGGAAACTGAAGATCTCGGAGAAAACCCACGCAGGTCACGGGGAGAACGTACAAACTCCATACCGACAAGCACCCGTAGTCAGGATCGAACCCGGGTCTCTGGCGCTGTAAAGCAGTAGCTCTACCACTACGCCACCGTGGTTACATTCAGAAGAATGGGGCTAGCAGAGGATCTTCTCCAAATTTTGAAACAGAATAATTGACAAATGTTCACACATTAGACCCATATACACATTTACCTTTCAATTTCCAATGCAGGTACAGTTTCTTCCTCAGTATGCATTGATGATAAAGTCTACTATGCTCAAATGATCCTCTGTGTAGAAAGACATTTTCTGACCCATTTCTTCATTTTCCTACCTGGATCTTTGGTAATTCCCCAGCCGGTGAAATCATTATTACAATGCTTTTCATAATTGATGTCAGTATGTATTTGGCTCGAGTAGAAAAATGTTCAAGTCCTTGGAGAAAATGCATCGATGATTTGAGGTGACATACAGACATTAAACGCAGTATTTTTATTTTCTTTTAATCTTTAGGTTTGGCTGTACATCAGATCATTACCATCACAGTCTCTCTCATCATGATTGTTGCTGCTTTGATAACAACGTTGGTTTTAAAAAACTGGTAAGTAAATTCTTTGCAAGCTAAGATAAAGCTATAAATACCGGTTATCTGTGATTGAAAAGAAGAATGCTAGACATACAACTCCATTAGTCAGTTCTTTCAAAGTGACGCCGATGGCTTGACATCTTGGTGAATCCTTATTCAAAGTTATTGGTTGTCAATGAAAGGTGACAGTCAAAATATTGATTTATTTCAGATATTGAATGACTGGGATTTCTATCATTTTTTTTTCCACTACCTTTTGTTGATTATTTTGGTTCTCATCCTGGATGAGTATTAGTGATGAGGGGAAGAGTGTTTTGGCTGTTAGGTTTTGAAGCACATTTTCAGTTAGATGTATCATGGTGTTGTTAAACAACGTTAACTGTTCCAGACCATGTGCTTCAGTTTAAACCACAGAACAAATTTCTTGCTGTAGAATTGATTGGGTAAATGCAAAGTCTTTTCTCCCAGAGTAGGGGAATCGAGAACCAGAGGACATAGGTTTAAGGTGAAGGGGGAAAGACTTAACGGGACCCAGAGTGGCAACGTTTTTGCACAAAGGGTGGTAGGTATATGGAATGAGCTGCCAGAGGAGGAAGTTGAGGAAGGCACTAACACAACATTTAAAAAACTTTTGGATAGGACAGGTTTAGAGGGATATAGGGCAAACGCAGGCAGGTGGAACTAGTGTAGATAGGGCATGTTGGTCGACATGGGCAAGTTGGGCCAAAGTGCCTGTTTTCTCTGTGACTACTATAACAACATGATTTTTCACCACCCATTCCAGTTTCTCTAAGAGAGACTGCCATTTAGTGGGCATCCTGTGCTATGTACTGCATTCATTAAAAGGGACACACATGCATTTACAACCTTCGTTTTCTTATAGTATTAATGCCGTCAGCAATCTTAGTTTTTATTGTTCCAGTTTAGAATTTAATCCCAAACCTCAAAGTGATATGAAAGATCTGGGGATAATCTAAGGTGCTTTCTTTTGTTTCTTAATATAAGAAAATAACTGCAGATGCTGGTACAAATCTAAGGTATTTATTCACAAAATGCTGGAGTAACTCAGCAGGTCAGGCAGCATCTCGGGAGAGAAGGAATGGGCGACGTTTCGGGTCGAGACCCTTCTTCAGACCCTTCTTCAGTCTGAAGAAGGGTCTCGACCCGAAACGTCACCCATTCCTTCTCTCCCGAGATGCTGCCTGACCTGCTGAGTTACTCCAGCATTTTGTGAATAAATACTTCTTTTGTTTCTTTATCTGTCTGGGTCTATTTGGGTGTCCACCAAATTTAGAAAATCTGTAAGAAGGAACTGCAGGTGTTGGTTTACATCGAAGAGAAGACACAAAATGTTGGAGTAACTCAATGGGTCAGGCAGCATCTCTGGAGAAAAGGGATAGGCGATATTTCAGATCTGATGAAGGGTCTCGACCCGAAACGCCACCTATTCCTTTTCTCCAGAGATGCTGCCTGACCCGCTGAGTTACTCCAGCATTTTGTGTCTATCTTCCAATTAAAAATCTGATCTCTATCACCATTCCCCTGAACTTGCAATAAGGCCTCCACCTGTCCGAAATAATCATGTAGTTTTGCAGTCGAAATAATCATCTGGAGCTCAAATGGTGGAGAATTGTACATGTCACCTTCTGACATGCATATCATTCTGTTATTTGTTCCGTTTTTTCCAAAAGCTTCTCATCTCCTTTTTATAATGAAGTCCTAAATGATACAAATGTTGGTGATGCTTTTGGGATTTTGAAAGCAACTTATTTCACACACAAAAGATTTATTGGTGAAATGTGCAGATTGTCTCAGGGTGACAGGGTGATGTTTGAGATGCAAGGTAGGAAGTTAAAACTTGGAATAATGTGGGTTTGTTTTAAATCCTAAAGAGTAATAAACGGATAAATGAGGTAAGAACGATCAGTGTAAGTAGCGTGGCAGACTAGCATGGTAAGTGGAAACACTCCCCTCTGCGCCAGAGACCCGGTTCGATTCTGACAAGGTGTACCGTCTATGTGAATTTTACACGTTCTCCCCATGACCGCATGTTTGCACAGGGTGTTTCATTTTCCGCCCACATCCCAAAGACAAGCTCACGAGTTCACAAGTTATAGGAGTAGAATTAGGCCCTTCGCCCCATCGAGTCCACTCCGCCATTCAATCATGGCTGATCTCTGCCTCCTAATCCCATTTCCCTGCCTTCTCCCCATGACCCTGGACACCCGTCCCAATCAAGAATTTGTCTGTCTCTGCTTTAAAAATATTCACTGACTTGGCCACCACAGCCCTCTGTGGCAATGAGTTCCACAGATTAACGACCCTCTGACTAAAGTTATTCCTCCTCACCTTTCCAAAATAGCGCCCTTTTAATTCTGTATCTATGGCCTCTGGTCCTAGACTCTCCCACCAGTGGAAACATCCAGGTGTTCCACATCCACTCTATTGCAGGTTGGCAAGTGAATTGACCTACATAAATTGCCCTCAGCGGTAGGATCTGGAGGGAATCAATGGGAACGTGGTGAGAATTAATGTGGAATTGTTCTTAACGATCGGCGCAGACTCAGTGGACCGAATGGCCTGTTTCCACGCTGTATCTCTCTGTGACTCAAAGTAGTTTCAGGGAGAGAGATTGGATGGATGAGCGATGGCGAAAGGGTGAAGGTTAAATTTAGACTCTCCTGACCTCGGAAACTCTTCACCATCCCACGCCGTTAGGAGCGGAACAATGCGGAGAGCTCTTTGACCCGTGGCGTGTAGTGCAACCTGTTTTCCTGGCATCACAGCCAACAATGACACAGCAAGAGGGGGCAATGAAACTGACCCATGCTGTTTTGTGGGATGATATTCATACGGTAGCGGAATGGAAGGCTTGTTTGGAGATGTATACAACACTCCGTCGGATAGGAAAGGCTAACCTCTATCAGTAGTTTCAGGTCAGGAAGAACTTTAGTTCACTAATTCACAATTACCATAGGCCAGAAATGGAATTGGGCCATTACGGACACTAATTGAGAGGAGAAACGTTGGATCTAGTTTGTGAGAAAAAAAAACCTAGAAACTACAATGAGAAGTGATGGGGTTACTTCTCTTGAAGAAGTAGGTCATACAGAGAACAAGGCTTTGTGATGCGAACCACCAATCTTTTCATCACTGATGATTGATGCTGCTGGCAAGTGTAATGTATTTTGCTGATTGCCATTTGCAGAGAGATCTGCCACAGCTGCAACCTCGTTAATCGTTGCCGCACAGGCCCCCTCTGGTCCTCCATTTTTGATCCTTCTCTTGTGTGGCCACTTTGAATAAAATCTCCTGAATGGTTTACTCTTTCGACTTTGTGCCCCACGGACCTGTGCCAGTTATTTTCGTTCCGCTGGCTCTCGTTTCACCCTGGAAATTCAATTTCCGTGATGTCTCGTGACAGATTTGTGACACCTGTGTGGAGACTCAAAGGCAGTTTAATGTTATCCTTCTTATTTGGAACTCCATCCACTCTTCTATTTCCCCAAAGTTCCTGAATAATGAGGGTGCCTAAGGTAGACACAAATCGCTGGAGTAACTCAGCGGGACAAGCAGCATCTCTGGAGAGAAGGAATGGGTGACGTTTTGGGTCGAGACCCGAAACGTCCCCCCAATCCTTCTCTCCAGAGATGCTGCCTGTCCCGTTGAGTTACTCCAGCTTTTTGTGTCTATCTTTAGTTTAAACCAGCATCTGCAGTTCCTTCCTACACATACTATAATGAGTGAGCCTGACTGACTAATCCCCAAGATTCCCTGAAACATTGATTGACAGATGCCAATACTTCAGTAACTTCCCCATGATGTAGACTGGACTTCTTGGAAATATTTAGTTTAGTTTAGTTTAGTTTAGAGACACAGCATGGAAACAGGCCCTTTGGCCCACCGAATCCATACCAATCTTTCTGAGGAAGGGTCTCGACCCAAAGCATGACCTATTCCTTTTCTCCAGAGATGTTGTCTGACCCGTTGAGTTACTCCAGCTTTTTGTGTCTATCACCGGTACACGAGTTCTATCCTACACACTAGGGACAGTTTTACAGAAGCCAATTAACCTACAAGCCTGCACGTATTTGGAATGTGGGAAGAAACCGGCGCACCTGGAGAAAAACCATGCAGTCACAGGTAGAATGTGCAATCTTCATACAGACAGCAACCGAGGTCAGGATCAAACCAGGCTATCTGGCGCTGTAAGGCAGTAATCTACCGGTAAATGTTGATCGGAGTTGGTTGTTTGAAGGGCAAAATGACAATAGACAACAGACAATAGGTGCAGGAGTAGGCCATTCGGCCCTTCGAGCCAGCACCGCCATTCACCGTGATCATGGCTGATCGTCCACAATCAGTACCCCGTTCCTGCCCTCTCCCCATATCCCCCTGACTCTGCTATCATTAAGAGCTCTCTCTAGCTCTCTCTTGAAAGCATCCAGAGAATTGGCCTCCACTGCCTTCTGAGATCTGGAAAGTGGGATGCTTTTGGAAGTGTGATGGTGAGAGTTTAAAGTGAAGGGCAAGGCAGGAGGGAGGAAGGAAGCTTGGATGACGAGAGAAATTGAGGCTCTGGTCAGGAAAACGAAAGAGACATGGCCAAGTATAGGCATCTGGAATCAAGTGTACCCCTGGAGAAGTTGAGCGGACTGAGAAGATTACTGAAGAAAGAAACAAGGAGGTCAAAAAAAGGGGCAATAGGTAGACCTGGTAGATAAGATTATGGAGAATCCAAAGATATTTTTTCAGTACATTAGGGAAAGAGAGTAATTGGAGAGAGAAGAGGGCCCTTCAGGAACCAAAGTGGTCATCGCAGGAGATGAGCAAGGTCTTCAATGAGTACTCCTCTGTTCTTACTGTGGAGAAGGACGTGAAGACATGAAACCAGTCTGAAGAAGGGTCTCGACCCGAAACGTCACCCATTCCTTCTCTCCCGAGATGCTGCCTGACCTGCTGAGTTACTCCAGCATTTTGTGAATAAATCGAATCGCACAGTTAATCGAATCGCACAGGTGGAGACAGGAAGATGTGTTGACCACAGTCTGTATTATGGTTGAGGAGGTGCTGGATGTCCTGTGGCGTATGAAAGGAAATAAATCTCCCAGGTCTGATCAGTTACATCTGAGGATACTGTGGGAAGCTAGAGAATAAATTGCAGGAGGCGTGACAGAGATAAATGAATCATTGTCAGACATGGGTGTGGTGCCAGATGACCGGAGAGTTGCTAATGTTGGGACTCTATTTAGAAAAGCTGCAAGAAAAATTCTAGGAACTATAGACCAGTGAAGCTAACATCTGTGTTACTGGAGTAGACTGGACTTCTTGGAAATATTTAGTTTAGTTTAGAGATACAGCATGGAAACAGGCCCTTTGGCCCACCGAATCCATACCAACCTTGAAGCTTACATCTGTGTTAAAATTCTAGGAACTATAGACCAGTGAAGGTTACTGGAGAGTGTTCCGAGGGATAAGGTTTCTATGCATTTGGATAGACAAAGGCTAATTAGGAATGGTCAATATGGCTTTGTACAGGGCAGATTGTGTCTCACACAACTGATTGAGTTTTTTTGAATAAAGAACCAAAAACATTGATGCGGGTAAGGTCGTAGTCGTTGGCTATATGGACTTCAGCAAGACTTTTGGTAAGGTTCGACACGGTATGTTGATCTGAAAGGTTACATTGATTTTTTAGATTTAGATTTAGAGATACAGCGCGAAAACAGGCCCACCGAGTCCGCTCCGCCCAGCGATCCCCGCACATTAACACTATCCTACACACACTAGGGACAATTTTTACATTTACCCAGTCAATTAACGTACATACCTGTACGTCTTTGGAGTGTGGGAGGAAACCGAAGATCTCGGAGAAAACCCACGCAGGTCACGGGGAGAATGTACAAGCTCCGTACTGACGGCGCCCGTAGTCAAGATCGAACCTGAGTCTCCGGCGCTGCATTCGCTGTAAGGCAGCAACTCTACCGCTGCGCCACTTGGTGGGATCCAGGAGAGCTAGTTGCTTGGGTACAAAATTGGCTTCAGGGAAGGAAGCAGAGGGTGGTGGTGGAAGTTTATTTTTCAGACAGCAGGCCTGTGATGAGAGGTTTGCCTCAGAGATGGGTGTTGGGCACACTGCTGTTCGCGGTCTAGATGAGAGTGGGCAATTTAGATGAGAGTGGGCAATGCTTGATTAAGAAGTTTGTAGATGACACTAAAGTCTATAGGGAGAGATTGGGGCAGCTCAGACATCATTCCTTGGAGTGCAGGAGACTAAGGGATAATCTTATAGAGGTGTATAGAATCATGAGCAGAATGATATGGTGAATGCACAGTCCTTTATCCACAGTAGGGGAAACAAAAACCAGTGGATATAGATTTAAGTTGAAAGGGGAAAGAACCTGAGGGACACCTTTTTCACATAGAGAATGATGGGTAGAAGGTATAAAAAAATAACTGCAGATGCTGGTACAAATCGAAGGTATTTATTCACAAAATGCTGGAGTAACTCAGCAGGTCAGGTAGCATCTCAGGAGAGAAGGAATGGGCGACGTTTCGGGTCGAGACCCTTCTTCAGACTGATGTCAGGGGGGCGGGACAAAGGATGGATATAGGTGGAGACAGGAAGATAGAGGGAGATCTGGGAAGGGGGAGGGGAAGAGAGGGGCAGAGGAACTATCTAAAGTTGGAGAAGTCAATGTTCATACCGCTGGGCTGCAAGCTGCCCAGGCGAAATATGAGGTGCTGGGAGAAGTCAATGTTGACTTCTTTGAAGTCAATGGTAGATGGAATGAGTTGCCAGAGGAGTTAGTTGAAACAGGTACAATCACAACACTTACAGACACTCACTTGAACAGATACATGGATAGGAAACATTTAGGTCGTGGGCAAATGAGATGGGCATCTTGGTTAGCACAGCCGAGTTGGGTCGAAGGGCCTGTTTCCGCTCTGTATGATGCAAGAACAAAAGGATCTGCGGATGCTGGTTTACAAAAAACACACACACAGTGCTGGGGTATATCAGGGGGTCAGGCAACAGGACGTGGATGGATGAAGTTGCAGGTTAGGATCCTTCTTCAGACCGATTGTCATGGGGGAGGGGAGAAAGCTGGAAAAGAGGGGGTGGAACAAAATCTGGAAAGTGATGGGTGGATACAGATGAGCGGGTGTATTCATTGGCAGATGGGTGGACAAAGGCTTGAGGTGAAAAGGAGACAATAGGCTGTGAGATAAGGGGAGAAAAGAAGCGATATTTAAAGCGAGAGGGAGGGATGTAGGTGGAAGGGCATGGGGGGGAGGGGAAATATCAATGATATTTGAGGATATGATTTATTTATTCGTGTCATCACACAGCTGTTTGCCAATAGCGAGCAAATTTTAGTGCCACGTCATTGGCCTGTGCAAGATCCTTTACAGTGCATGTGTCATGCAGCATGTCACAGCTCAGGAGATGTTCCATAGTCTGGAGGCCCCGTCCACACTCGCAGTCTGCCGCATCTTCAGTACATCCCCACTCCAGCACGTTCGATTTGCTCCTCCCCCACGCCTGTCCGTAGTCTGTTGAGACTGCGCCAGGTTATCCACGGTTGGTCGGAACCTGCTGGGAGTTTCTCAGAGGGATCGATTGCCGTGTGAGTGTCCTCCGGAGATTTCTCTAGTCTCTCTTCCCAGAGTTTGAGCCTTCTGGACGATGCACTGCAGTCCAAGGGATGGACAGAAGAGAGGAAACTTCTGCGTGATTTCAAACGCTGAGGTCGCAAAGGATGGTCATGTAGGGGGGTGTCTTTCATCCTCTGATTGTCTGAGGCGTTCTTTTTAACAAGCTTTTTGACAACTCTTCTGATTCCAGGAGGTGCAATGCCAGAGAGTAGGTAGATGTTGTCAGTCTTGGTCGGAATAAGATTTCTATGCATTTGGATAGACAAAGGCTAATTAGGAATGGTCAATATGGTTTTGTACATAGTAAGATACTGCACTACAGGAATAAATTCTCAATCCAGAGAGTTCCAATCGCACTATGGTAGCTGGATTACATTCAGTTATTGAATAAATCTAAAAGTTTTTTTTTAACTTATAAAGAAGTAGGAATGATGAAATTAACAGATTGGTGTGAAACCCATCTGGGTCATTAATGTCCTCCAGGGAAAGAAATCTGCCACCCACACACTGTGTCGTGTGTGACTCCAGGTTTTCTATCAGTTTTTAGGTTCAACGACTAAAAAATGTTACATTCCAAGAAAGAGTAAACAGAGAAAAAAACCCATCTTTTATGCCAGTTTCATCCGCAGATCATACGGAATTTTCATGATCCACTTTGTTGGTTTGGCAAACATAGAACATAGACCATAGCAGCTCAGGAACAGGCCCTTCAGCCCACAATGTCTGTGCCGAACATGATGCCTAATTGCACTGGTCCCATCTGCCTGTACATGATCAGTGTCTCTCTATTCCCTGCACTTCCAGATGCCTTTCTAAAAGCCTCTTCAACACCATGATCGTATCTGCCTCCACCACCACTCATGGCAATGCATTCCAGGCCCCCACCACCCTCTGTGTAAAAAAAAACTTGCCCCACACTTCTCCATTAGACTTTCCCCCTCTCACTTTATAGTCATGCCCTCTCGTGTTGGACATTTCCGCCATGGGGAAAAAGGTTCTGACTGTCGACCCTATCTATGCCTCATAATTGTATATACTCAACCTCCGCCATTCCAGTGAAAACAATCCAAGTCTATCCAACCTCTCCCTGTAGCTAAAACCCTTTGATCCAGGCAACATTCTGGTAAACCTCCTCTGCACCCTCTCCAAAGCCTTCACATCTTTCCTGCAATGGGGTGACCAGAATTGCACGCAGTACTCCAAATACGGCCTAACCAAAGAACGACAATAGACAATGGACAATAGACAATAGGTGCAGGAAGGAGTAGGCAATTCGGCCCTTCGAGCCAGCACCGCCATTCAATGTGATCATGGCTGATCATCCACAATCAGTACCCTCCTCGTTCCTGCCCTCTCCTCACACAGAGCTGCATCATAACATCCCGACTCTTATATTCAATGCCCCTAGCAATGAAGGCAAAGAAACAAAATCTTCAAGGGAGAAAAAATACAGTAACATGTTAAACCTACATTCATCTCAGCCTTCTCCTCTTGTTAGAGGCATATCAATTAAGAGCAAATAAAGGTGCAATTCTTCATACTCTGATTTTGAAAATGAGCCAGTTCAATCACTGTTTATTAATGGATGGATCTTAAAGTAGGTTGCTGGAGGTGATAGCTAGGTGGAATTTATTCATGAGTTAGGCGTTACCTTCCCCTCAGCCAACAATGAACCATTCTACATTTTCTTATCTGCATCTGCTTTGATCTGTCGTCTTCACACCTTACCTCTAGACTCCCTCTCCCCTGACTCTCAGTCTGAAGAAGGGTTTCGACCCGAAACGTCACCCATTCCTTCTCTCCAGAGATGCTGCCTGCCCCGCTGAGTTACTCCAGTATTTTGTGTCTATCTAAGAGGCAATGCTAGTTTTGTGCCCCCAACTCACCTGATGGCCTTTTGACAGCCCATATTGTCACCGGGCAAAGGTTAGAAGACGGGTCTCGACCTGAAACATCACCTACTCCTTTTCTCCAGAGAAGCTGCCTGACCCGCTGCGTTACTCCAGCTTTTTATGTCTGTCTTCATGTCCAGCCTTTCAGAATGATTGAAAAACAACTGAACTAGATTAAAATAATGTTTTAAAAATGAATAACCTTTCAAAAATAATAAAGTATTTATATGATTGTAAGTTTGCATTGAGAATTAAAGTGAATGAGTTGATATTAACTAAGTAATAATTAATCATTATTTTAGATTCATGAAATAAATTTAACAATTATTTAATATTCATTAAGTAAATTTAATAAATATAAAATAAACTTCCCATATCACATATATTTTGTGCCATATTGGTGACCCACATTGCAGTGTTAGCTACACAAGTCATGCCTGGACTAAAGCTGCAGAACCAAATATAGAACCCATCAACCAAGGTTGACCCAAGGAGATAGACACAAATAGCTGGAGCAACTCAGCGGGATCAGACAGCACGTCTGAAGAAATGGAATAGGTGACGTTTCGGGTCGAGAGCCTTCTTCAGACTCAACCTGAAACGTCCTTTCTTTTTTTCTCCAGAGATGCTGCCTGACCCGCTGGATTTTTTTTTGTGTCTAACTGCGGTTTAAACCAGCATCTGAAGTTCATCTCCTACACATTTGATCCAAGAAGAGTAGATCAGTGGCACCTGAGCCTGGTCTCTTCTGGTTGTGTATACCCGTACCACATAACCAGCATGGGGGTTAAGACGAGCAAGACTCATCGAAGGTATTTATTCACAAAATGCTGGAGTAACTCAGCAGGACAGGCAGCATCTCAGGAGAGAAGGAATGGGTGACGTTTCGGGTCGAGACCCTTCTTCAGACTGATGTCAGGGGGGGCGGGACAAAGGAAGGATATAGGTGGAGACAGGAAGATAGAGGGAGATCTGGGAAGGGGGAGGGGAAGAGAGGGACAGAGGAACTATCTAAAGTTTGAGAAGTCGATGTTCATACCACTGGGCTGCAAGCTGCCCAGGCGAAATATGAAGTGCTGTTCCTCCAATTTCCGGTGGGCCTCACTATGGCACTGGAGGAGGCCCATGACAGAAAGGTGCTCTTCTGAATCACCAGTGGAAAGTATACGAGCCATTGTGTTCTTTGAAGATTCAGGGCTGAACGAATGCTTTGGTGATTAGTCAGTATTCTTGCTCATCGCTGTGATCTGCGTGCCTGCATCTGAGGGCCCAAATCAGCTCGTGCTTTCTATTACTCTGGATGAAAAATGTTATTGATTTTAAATTGAATCACTTGTTACCGGAGAGAAACTTGGTAAATAGAATCCGATGCTTGAGGCAGTGTACACATCATCAGCCACGGCAGAAGTGATTAAAGCAACTTTGAAGGAATTACTCCACTCCTACCCTCCGAGGAGATTGAGAAAGGCAAAACATTAACGGAAAAACAAAATCGCAGCTTTGCTCTGCTTCCCTCTGCCGCTGTAGATTCCGTGTTTTTGGCGGCTGTAAAATGCACAACCCTCCAAGAGATCATGCGTATCCCCAGCCCTGCTCAATGCTCAGAGTAGGCTGAATTATTTTTAACTTCTCTGCCCCACTGCCCATAGGTGGCGCGGCGGTAGAGCTACTGCCTGACAGCACCAGAGACCCGGGTTCAATCCTGACTAGGGGGGCTGTCTGTACGGAGTTTGTACGTTCTCCCTGTGGCCTGCGTGGGTTTTCTCCGAGATCTTCGGTTTCCTCCCGCACTCCAAAGACGTGCAGGTTAATGTCTGGTGATCGCTGGTCAGGCCGAAGAGCCTGTTTCCGCGCTGCATCTCTAAACTGGACTATACTAAACTAATAACAATGAAGTCCTCTAACCTGCCTGCATGCACTAACCCCTAAAAAAATCCCCTTTTAAATTGCTCTGGTAGAAAATTGTTCAATTGGGATCTGATTTTATACTTTGCACAGTGCCAACGATATCTTTCACACCAGAATTCCTAAGTGTAGCACTCCATGCCTGGGAATCAACTTGTACAATACAAGGTGAATTCTAAATACAAGGATGCTCCCTGAACAGATCTCTCTATGACCCCATTAATGCGTATGTAAAGGAATGTTGTCATTTCTAAGTGGCTGGTTAACAAATTAACAGCTTACTCGGTGGGGAGGAAGAATAGAAAATGGAAATTTATGAAATGATGAGAAATTATTAAATATTGAAAAGGATTTTGGGTATCCTTACATACTAAGTACAATTATTTCAGAAAATGTATGATAAGTGTGGCATTTATTTCAAGGGAATGGAGAGGAAGAATATTGATTTTCTATGACGTGGAAGACTCTGATTAGACTTTACTTGCATTCTAAGTGCAGGTTTGGCCTCTTAATTGAGCGTATGCTATATTGGTCTTAGTTGTGGAACAGCCAGCATGGACATCATGGACCAAGGAGCCTTATTCTGCACTGTACCATTCTATGTACATTGTTACAAAGATTCCCTTGAGACCTGGATAGAGTGGATGTGGAGAGGACGTTTCCACCAGTGGGCGAGTCTAGGACCAGAGGCTCAAGCCCCAGAATAAAAGGACGTACCCCCTTTAGAAAGGAGATGAGGAGAAATTTCTTTAGTCAGAGGGTGGTGAATCTGTGGAATTCATTGCCACAGACATTGGTGGAGGCCAAGTCAATGGATGCTTTTAAGGCGGTGATTGATAGTTTCTTGATTAGCGCGGGTGTTAGGGGTTATGCTGAGAAGGCAGCAGAATGGGGTTGAGAGGGAAAGATAGATCAGCCATAGTTGAATGGCGGAGTAGACCTGATGGGCCGAATGCCATAATTCTGCTCCTAGAACTTATGAACTTGATTGATTATTGGCCAGAGAAAACAGTCTTGTCAAGAGAAATTAATAACGAGAAGTGGAACACTGGATTTTAGAAGAGTGAGAAGTGATTTCATTAAAAAATATTTTAAGAGAGCTTTGACAGGAAATATGTGGAATGTTTGTCTTGGTTGGTCGGTGTAGAACCAAGGGACCTGGTCACAGTAGAAGGGGTGAGTTAAAACGTTTCTTCATTCAGTTTGTTTTACGTTATTTGAAGTTCTCCAGAGGGCTGTGAATGCTCAGACATTTGACCATTTTCTCAACTGTGATTGAGAGATTTTTGAACTTTCAGGGAATTGAGTGTGTGAAAGTGAACTTAAGGTTAGTCATGATCGAACTGAGTGGTGGAAAAATGACTAAGGGGCTACTGAACATGCATCTGCTCCTGTTTCTTCTGAGTTAATGCACAGTATCTCCTGGCATCAGACATTGGGAGCCCTCTTTTACATGGACAAGGTCTTTTTGCCCATTACATTATTACCCTATTGCTGGTTTGTGACTGAGCAAGGCAACACACTAAGCAAACACACTGACTAACCCTGTCAACAAATATTCATTATGGATAATGTCTAGTAACCCCTGCATTCCCTCTCTCTCCACCCCTCCCTTACCTTAGTCATCCTGCCAGTTCCACTGTTCGCATCTATATATCCGTTCGTTATCACCTCTTCCACAGCCAACAATGGACCATTGTGGGCTCCACCTTTCCTTGGTCATCGGTGCTGGCTCTGATTTGTTCTGAACCTTTTCATACCTCGATTTCCCTCCCCCCCAACTCTCAGACTGAAGAAGGGTCTCGACCTGAAACATCACCCATTCCTTTTCTCCAGTAGATGCTGCCTGACCCGCTGAGTTACTCCAGCATTTTGCGACTGTCTTCAGTGTAAAACAGCATCTGCAGTTCCTTCCTACGTAGGAATATTCATTTCTGCCTGGCTGATCAATTATTAAGTTTTTCAAATGTGCATCTCCTTTGGCAAAGAGTTAAGATGTCAGTATTCATTTTAGAATTAAGTGCGAAACAATACCCTGTAGATAGCAGTGAATTTAACTAAACAGATTAATTGAATTAATTAACGTTCTTTCCTGCAAGCCATTTTAATTTCAGTGTTTTACAGAGCAACAGCTTGGAGTTATAACCATTTAAAATCCTTTAAAAAAAAAAATGCAATTAACTAATTGATAGAGGATGGTCATTATGCATCATTGCATGGACAGAACCAGGCAAACCCCAGCTGGTGAAATACCACCACGGGCCACACGCATGTTAAGCAGTTCATGCCACAGCACCACACATGGATATGACCTGAAGAAGGGTTTCAACCTGAAACGTCACCTATTCTTTGTCTCCAGAGATTGAATTGAATTGAATTGAATTGAATTGAATACTTTATTATCACACGTGACAAGCCACAGTGAAATTCTTTGCTTGCATACCCAATGTATACCCTCCCCCCCCCTCCCTTTGCTTGCATACCCAATGTATACCCTCCCCCCCCTTCCCTTTGCTTGCATACCCAATGTATACCCTCCCCCCCCCCCCTCCCTTTGCTCCTTCCCCAAATGATGCATCAGAGATGCTGCCTGACCCGCTGAGTTACTCCAGCACTCTGTGAAACGCCACCTATCCATGTTCTCCAGAGATGCTGCCTGACACGCTGAGTTACTCCAGCACTCTGTGAAACGCCACCTATCCATGTTCTCCAGAGGTGCTGCCTGACCCGCTGAGTTACTCCAGCACTCTGTGAAACGCCACCTATCCATGTTCTCCAGAGGTGCTGCCTGACCCGCTGAGTTACTCCAGCACTTTCCGAAGTTCACAAGTTATAGGAGCAGAATTTGGCCATTCGGCCCATCAGCTCTACTCCGTCGTTCAATCATGGCAGATCTATCTTTTCAGCTCAACCCCATTCTCCAGCCTTCGCCCCGCAACCCCTGACACCCTTACTATTCAAGTAACAGGCTTTTGGATCTTTCTTTAGATACGATCATAGATCGGCACTCCTGCTATTTTCAGTTCAAGATTGGTGATGGTGAACAACTACCGGAAGGACGATGCTTTCTCATCACCAGATACCCCATGCTGGCAAAGCCCTGCGTATGAATTGAAACGCTTGGCCAAAAGCTAAAGCATTTGCCACCATCTACAAACAATGAGTGGTTCTCTTAATCCCCCTGATGTTCGCACCATCAAAGGCAGTCTTCGGCTGATTTGATAACTTCACAAGCTGTAAAGACCCAGCACACACAGTGAGTGAGATTACAAGACCATAAAACATTCCAGCTGCAGCAGTGAATGGATGCTCCGAGACCACCAACACTCCCAGCAGCTTCAGGACAGCCACTGCACTGTCATCTACCAGTCAGTATGGAAAACTGTGCAGGGAGCAACTGCAGATGCTGGTTCAAACCGAAGACAGACACAAAAAAGCCGGAGTAACTCAGCGGGTCAGGCAGCATCTCCGGAGAGAAGGGATAGGTGACGTTTCAATAGACAATAGACAATAGGTGCAGGAGTAGGCCATTGGGCCCTTCGAGCCAGCAGCGCCATTCAATGTGATCATGGCTGATCATTCTCAATTAATACCCCGTTCCTGCCTTCTCCCCATACCCCCTGACTCCGCTATCCTTAAGAGCTCAATCTAGCTCTCTCTTGAATGCATTCAGAGAATTGGCCTCCACTGCCTTCTGAGGCAGAGAATTCCACAGATTCACAACTCTGACTGAAAACGTTTTTCCTCATCTCCGTTCTAAATGGCCTACCCCTTATTCTTAAACTGTGGCCCCTGGGTCTGGACTCCCCCAGCATTGGGAACATGTTTCCTGCCTCTAACGTGTCCAACCCCTTAATAATCTTCGGGTCGAGAACCTTCTTCAGACTGAGAGTGAGAGGAAAAGGGAAATTAGCGATACAGGACAAATGAATGGCAGATCTGCAAAAAGCAACGATAATCAAAGAAAATGGGGAGCCCCAGTGGTCCATTGTTGGCTGTGTGATAGGTGATAACGAATGATATAGGCAATGAAACAACAGGGCTTCAGTGAAACTAGTACGACAACTAGGGTGGTGGAGGGACGGAGAGAGATTGGATGCAGTGTTTACTTGAAGTGAGAGAAATCAATATTCATATTGCTGGGTTGGCAAGCTAAATATGAGGTGCTGTTCTTCCAATTTATGTTATGGAAAACTGCACAGGCACGAAAAGCAAATGGACTCTACTTCAGAAAATTATCACTCTGACCATTACTTTGCTATCAGTCAGGAGGAAAGTGGTTCAAAATATTGCCTGACTCTGTCAAACTAATTTATTTACCAATATAAGCATCAAAGCTTATTTCAGATTCTGGCAAAACCATTCACTTCCAGACTCTGTGATATAATTGACAGTCCTTCAAAGCAAGGCAGCATTTGAGTCAAGTGTGTAGCAAGGATCCGCAGATGCTGGTTTACACCGAAGGTAGAGACAAAATGCTGGGGTAACTCAGCGGGACAGGCACCATCTCTCAACAGAAGAAATGGGTGACGTTTCAGGTCTCCACACGAAACGTCACCCATTCCTTCCATCCAGAGATGCTGCCTGCCCCGCTGAGTTACTGTAGCATTTGAGTGAATGTGCTTTTGTAAAGTGAGGTCCGGAAAAATGTAGCACCAACTGGAATCATACATTGCACTCAGAGAAATGAGTAATGGTTTGAGGGTGGCATGGTGGCGCAGCAGTAGAGATGCTGCCTTACAGCACCAGAGGCCCAGGTTCGATCCTGACCATGGGGTGCTGTATAGGTTCTCTCCAGGACCTCCAGTTTCCTCCCACACTCCATATGGGTTTTTAGGCTAATTGGCTTGGTAAAAAAAATGTGAATTGTCCCTAGTGTGTGGGAAGGAACTGCAGATGCAGGTTTAAACCGAAGATAGGCACGGAAGGTGGAGTAACTTAGTGGGTCAGTCAGCATCTCTGCAGAAAAGGAACAGGTGACATTTCAGGTCAAGACCCTTCTTGTCCCTAGTGTGTGTAGGATAATGTTAGTGTACGGGGTCATTGCTGGTCGGCACGGATTCGTTGGGCCGAAGGGCCTGTTTCCGCACTGTATCCCTAGACCAAACTAAACTAAACTCCAGAAAGGGTTCAGATAAGCATTTAGGCTGCTTAACCTGGTCTCTGGCGCTGTAAGGAAGGAACTTTACCGCTGCGCCACCGCGCTGCCCAAGGATTTTAAACACAGTGCTCAATAGAAAATATAATAAACACACATTAAAAAAGAAGTTCAATAAATAAAATAACAATATAGTGCAAAAAAACAAAGCAAAGCCTGACTCTAGTGCAACCAAGGCAGTCCGTGGTTCAGAGTTTAGTTGGATATGATTAAAGATACCACTTCACCCAGATTTTAACTTCTTTTCCAAAACGCTTCCGGCTTCAACAATATAGTGGAGACAAAATGGCTCTTCACTAATGGTGTACAAGTGTTTCCCCCCCCCCCCCCCTTTGTGGCATGTTGCTATGCTCTAGCTGAGTTTTCAAAATAAAATCTGGAGCTCATCTTTAGAGCCCTGTTACTGAGGTTGCTTCTCATAATGCAAACCGCAAGGTATATTCAGTTGCAGTTCATCCAAAATTGATATCGAAAACCACTCGAGGCCACTTGGGTTATTGTTGTTCCGGTTGTACTCTTTACATTAATGCATTAAAATTTAAGCAACTTCAGGCGGCTTTGCTGGCAGCTTCTGCCGAGTGCAGGCCTGTTTGGTACAAGGCTCTAGATCACAGCAACGAGGTTCCCACTGATATGTGGTGCAATGTGTATGTGCCTTCTGCGTGCCTCACCGATAATGCAATTCATTATAAGGCAAGCAGCTTGATACACATGAGAAACGAGCAGCTGAAATCAGCTGTCGGGAGCTTCTGCAAGGGCTTTTTGCAGATTGTCTCTGCGATTTTCTAAACTCATTGGATATCCTTAGTCACAGGAAATAAACCTGAAAAGTGTTGACAGCCCTAAAGCAGTACATTTCGCTCACAGCCTGTGTTACCTTTCAGTCATCACCTCCCTGCTATTGCCCTTCCAACTAGAAACTTACTGAATAGTGAAAGGCCTGGATAGAGTGGATGTGGAAAGACTGTTTCCACTAGTGTAAGAGTCTAGGACGAGAGGTCATAGCCTCAGAATGAAAGGACGTTCCTTTGGAAGGCGATGAGGAGGAATTTCTTTAGCCAGAGGGTGGTGAATCCGTGGAATTCTTTGCCACAGAACGATGTCAGTGGATATTTTTTAAGGCAGAGATAGATAGATAGTTTCTTGATTAGTACGGGTGTCAGGGGTTATGGGGAGAAGGCAGGAGAATGGGGTTCGGAGGGAGAGATAGATCAGCCATGATTGAACGGCCGAGTAGACTTGATGGGCTGAATGGCCTAATTCTGCTCCTATCACTTATGAACATGACCAAATGTATGCACAGAAGGTTATAACACTGTGATTCAGTCAGAGGTTCTAATAACTCTGAGAAGAGTGTCTATTCTGGGCCAGCACAGATAGAGAAAGAGAGATTTGTCTTAATTGATAGTGTGGGCCCTTGATCGTGGACCACAACACCAGGTTAACAGGGTTTTGGTGGACTAGAATATAATTCTCGTCCTCATTTCTGGAGGACTAGAATAGAAAAGAAAGGATGTAATGCTAAGGCTTTATAAGGCACTAAGCAGGCTATATTTGGAGTATTGTGAACAGTTTTGGATGCCCTATCTGAGGAAGGGTGTGCTGGGGTTGTGGAGGATCCAGAGCAGGTTTATTTGGTTAATGTATGAGGAGAGTTTGATGTCAGGGCCTGTACTTGGTGGAGTTTAGAAGGGTGAGGGGGGACCTCACTGAAACCTACTGAATAATGAAAGGCCTGGATAGAGGGGACGTGGAGAGGATGTTTCCACTAGTGGGAGACTCTAGGACCAGAGGGCACAGCCTCAGAATAAAAGGAAATACCTTTAGAATGGAAATGAGGTGAGATTTCTTTAGCCAGAGGGTGGTGCATCTGTGGAAGTGATTATCGCAGACGGCTGTAGAGACCAAGTCAATGGGTACTTTTAAAGTTGAGATTGATAGGTTCTTGATTAGTAAGGGCATCAAAGATTACGGGGCGAAGGCAGGGTGAATGGGGGTGAGATGGGAAAAATAGATCAGCCATGATTGAATGATGGAGTCGTCTCGATAGGCTAAATGGCATAATTCTGCTCCTTTGTCTTATGGTCATGTGGTGCCAATGAATGGAGAAGTCAGCAAGTCATTGCATACCCAGAGGTATGAATATTGATTTCTCTAACTTCAAGTAATCCCTGCATTCCGTCTCTCTCCATCCATCGCACCAGCTTCTCGTTCTCACCTACCAAACAGCCTGTCATCGTTACTTTTTGCATATCTTTCATTCATTTGTTCTATATCTCTCTACATCACCGTCTATATCTCTTGTTTCCCTTTCTCCTGACTCAAGTCTGAAGGGTCTCGGCCCAAAACGTCACCCATTCTTTCTCCCCAAAGATGCTTCCTGTCTCGCAGAGTTACTCCAGCATTTTGTGTCTATCTTCGGTTTAAACCAACATCTGCAGTTCCTTCGTACACGTCATTGCAATTATTGTTATCCCTATCATTATCATGTATAAGCTTCGTGTGAATAAAGAGTTTCATTGCACCCTGATGTGTATGATAATAATCTGAATCTGAATCTGAATGTAAATCAGAATCTGGTCTTGATTCAGTGGAGAAATATGATGAAGAAAGTGCAAGGCAGACAGGAGGCAGAATAGGAACTACTGAAGGATTAAATGGTTTGTATGTATCCCGTCCTGAATCGGTTTTTATTCCTGACCTGAAGCGTCACCCATCCACGTTCCCTAGTGCTGTTGTCTGACCCGTCACGTTACTCCAGCACCGTGTGTCCTTGTTTAAAATCATTCAGTCACATCATCATCCTCTGTTTCCACTGTAAGAGTTTAATTTTCTGGAAAGTGGAATTTTAATGTCCTGATGCTGTTGATCAGCGTGGGGGAAGATTGTGTTGAAATTGTTCTCAGCCCATTGAGCGGGTAAAGTGCACCCATTGTTCTCGTTCCTGTTCAGTGACCTGTGAATCCTGTTTAGTTTAGTTTAATTTAGCTTAGTTTAGTTTAGTTTAGTTTAGAGATACAGCGTGGAAACAGGCCCTTCGGCCCACCGAGTCCGCACTGACCAGCGTTCTTTGCACACCAACACTAATCCTACACTAGGGACATTTTTTACATTTATACCAAGCCAATAAACCTACAAACATGTGCGTCTTTGGAGTGAGGGAGGAAACCAAAGTTTTCAGAGAAAAGTCACAGTGGTCATGGGCAGAGCGTACAAAATTGGTTTGCAAAATAGTCACGAGGTGCTGGAGCAACTCAGCGGGCCAGGTGACATCTCTGGAGAACATGGAGAGGTGACGCCTCGGGTTGAGACCCTTCCGGATAGAAGCGGGCAATGTGGGGCCAGTGAACAACAAGGTCAAAAGCTGTGGAAGGGAGATTGCCAGAGGCGATGAGATCAGAAACAGTTCATATATTCATAAGCTCTAGGAGCAGAATAAGGCCATTCAGCCCATCAAGTTTACTCTGCCATTCATTCAATCATGGCTGATCTATCTTTCCCTCTCAACCCCATTGTCATGTGGAGAGGTTTCGCTGCAAGTGTGCAGCTGCTTCCTGGATGGTTTGGAGCTGCTTGAGTGTCATTTTGAGATGCACCTTGTCAAACAAGTGGAGATGATTTCATCTAGTTCCTACTTCAAAGCCATTCTTTATTCTTTACAAATGCAGCAGCAGTTTACAATCAGCAACCGGCGGCAATTACGTCAGCGAACAATCAAATATTTTTGAAGAATTGCCGAGGAAATAAATATTTCACCAGAATGTGGCACGGTGGCGCAGTGGTAGAGTTGCTGCCTTACCGAGCCTGTGACCCGGGTTCGAACCTGATTATGGGTGCTGTCTTTACAGAGTTCATATCATATCATATATATACAGCCGGAAACAGGCCTTTTCGGCCCACCAAGTCCGTGCCGCCCAGCGATCCCCGCACATTAACACTATCCTACACCCACTAGGGACAATTTTTACATTTACCCAGCCAATTAACCTACATACCTGTACGTCTTTGGAGTGTGGGAGGAAACCGAAGATCTCGGAGAAAACCCACGCAGGTCACGGGGAGAACGTACAAACTCCTTACAGTGCAGCACCCGTAGTCAGGATCGAACCTGAGTCTCCGGCGCTGCATTCGCTGTAAAGCAGCAACTCTACCGCTGCGCTACCGTGCGTTCTCCCCGTGACCTGCGTGGGTTTTCTCCAGGTCCTCTGGTTTCCTCACACACTCCAAAGACGTACAGGATTGTAGGTTAATTGGCTTTGGTAAAATTGTAAATTGTCCCTAATTCAGGTAAGATAGTGCTAGTGTGTGGGGATCGCTGGTCGGCGCGTACTTGGTGGGCCAAAGGGTCTGATTCTGTGCAACATCTCCAAACTAAACTAGAAAAAATAATTCCTGCTCACCTTCAAAAATTAATATATAGTTTGCAACATTTACAAAAGTTTAGTTCTCCCTGATTCTGAAATCTACAAAGTAGAAATAGTTCAGCGGGACAGGCAGCATCTCTGGAGAGAAGGAATGGGTGACGTTAGGGTCAAGACACTTCTGAAGAAGTTCTGAAGAAGGGTCTTCCGAAGTGGGGTCTCGACACAAAACGTCACCCATTCCTTCTCTCCAGAGATGCTGCCTGTCCCGCTGAGTTACTCCAGCTTTTTCTGCCTATCTTCGGTTTAAATCAGCATCTGCAGTTCCTTCCTACACATGTGGAAATAGCTGTCAGCTATTGACATTAAATAGGACTAACTGCCAGCGTGGAACATCAACCTTGCCCGGCATATTTCTCCTTTCCTGATGTGTCGGCTGCTAGCCACTGTCAGCCCCAGGGTATGTCTTGAGTCCAGCAGGACTCTGGAGGAAGCAGTCTGGAGGAAGCAGTCTACGAGTCTGAAGAAGGGTCTCGACCCGAAACATCACCCATTCCTTCTCTCCGGAGATGCTGCCTGTCCCGCTGAGTTACTCCAGCATTCTGTGTCCATCTCTAATATTATCAGGGCAGCAGATCTGTCAATTCCCTCCAGCACTCCACCACGAAGTGAAAAACACAACTTAAAACCAACTTTCCCAGAGTACAAAATAAAGATTGAAATATATACTTTTTTTACAGCAGGAAGCAGATAGATTGAAAAAAACAGAAAATGCAATACATTTATTTTAAGTAGGAGCGGAATTTAAAAATGTTTAGCCGAAGGATTGGCAGTACAAAATGTGGGTCTATCTTTTGTATAAACCAGCATCTGTAGTTCCTTCCTACATGGAATACTAGCACAGATGAGTGAAACGAGCATAATTTAGGGTCAGAATTTGCTGATTATTAGATACATAGTAAATGGAATTCAATAGGATCGTGGCTGATTCTCTGTCTCAATATCTAAGTCCTCGATGCTTTTTGTCTCAAAACATCTATGTTCCTTTCATAAATCTATTCAGTGACTTGGCCTTCCCACAGCCTTCTGTAACAAAGAATCTCACACCCTCGCCACTCTGAGCGAAAATATTTCTTCTCATCTTTGTGTGAAGTGCCCTGCCCTCTGTGCCAAGGCTGTGCCGTTTGTTCTAAACCTACCAGCCAGGGGAAACAAACTCCCTGAATCCATTTTGGTGAGCCTTGACATTAAGATCTCTTCTCATTCTTGCAGGTACTATCGCAATGTTTAAGAAACATTTGGGCAGATAAATACTGGGAGTAGTACAAAAACTATTGGGGGGGGGGAGGGGGGGATTAACAGGGTGAGTAGCGGGACAGGGGTGGTTGGGAGTTGAGGAGCTGAACAGCCTTGGGGACAAACGTTGCCCTTCTCCTCTGTGTCCCACAGCCTGGGCTGCAAAGCTGGCGTCCTGTGGGGAGCCACTCAAACGCAGAGAACGTACGCAAACGTACTTGACCAGATGACAGTTTGGCTGGGTGGACCTGCAGTCATCAGAGTCCAGAATGAAGAGCAGGGGGTGAGAGGACACAGCCCTGCCAGTTAATGTGTGTAGGAGGTTGGAGAAGGTGTTATTGACCAGCACCCTCTGTGACCTGTTGGTGAGAAAGGGAAATGTCTAATGAATGGTTTAATGATGGGGAAATGTCTAATGAATGATTGGTGTTGAGTTATCCAGGCGATCTCCATCTCGGCTCACGGTTACAGGGCTAGCTAGCTTCCAGGTGCTGATATCACGCCGAAGTCGTCAACTTCCATCGGTGATGTAATAGGGGAAAATACAGTTACTGTGGACAGAATAATGCAAGTACACCCTGTCTTACAAACCCACATGAGAGGAAGGAAGGCGACGGGTTTGGGACTTGTTTAGCAGCAGGCTGCCAGACACTTCACCAGTGTCGGTGCTGCACTGTGTTTTCCAACGCTGCAACTTCAACCACGCCGCCGGATTTGACAGAGGTGGGAGGGGGAAATGCCACGAACTGTGTGTTTTATTTTGGACCCAAGGTGGCGGTGGGCGAGTCAAAAGGTGAGGTGTAGATCAACTCAAAAGTAAAGTGGAAATTCCTCTGGATCATGTTCAACTTTTCTTCTCCTTTTTTGTTTCTCTCCCGGGTGGGGTCCATCCTGCACGCGATGTCCACAGGTGGGAGAACAGGTGAGAGCCCCGATCCTCGGCTGTCAATGTACATCAATCCTGTCTGTTTCTTCGTGTGTTGGCTGGACACTGTTAATGATCCTTGATCCGCAAAACTGATAGCACATTGTTAGTGGTACTGTGCATTGCATTCTAAACCATTGCTCCCAATCTGTCAATGTTATACTTGTTTGACGGTATTTTGGTCACAGGGAAGACGGCTATGAGTATCACCCATACCAGGGCACCCCCCCCCCACCCCCCCACCCCCCCCCCCCCACCCCCATTGCTATTCATGATTAATTATTCAAAATAAAAACAATTTCTATTTAGAGAAAAGATATATAATGTTAGTTTGGAGGTACAGTGCAGAAGCAGGCACTTTGGCCCACCGAGTCCACGCCAACCAGCGATCCCCGCACACTAACACCATCCTACACACATTAGGGCTAATTTACAATTATACTAAGCCAATTAAGCTACAAACCTGTGCATCTTTGGAGTGTGGGAGGGGGCGTGGGTGGAAGCAGGAGCAATGGGTGCAGCAGGGCCCACTGGGAAGTGTTGCATCCTGAGGCCATGGGACATGGGGAGGGGCAACTGACTGAAAGAGCCGACCGTGGGGTTAGTACAAAGAGTCTGAGCACAGAATGCGTGATGCACAGTGCGATCATCGTGACCAATGCACTTCTCTCCTCACAGGGAGGCCACACATGGAGTTTCCAGCCCAGTTCTTGTGTTGTGACTTGTGTTGGGATCCGCGTGTTGTTAGTCATATTCAGCAGTTCCGGCATCCGTTCAAACCTTCCCATTGGCTATTTAATCCATCTTGCTTCAAACATTTAATTAATATCACTAGACTCGGTTGTGTCAGGCAGTTTCGCATTTACAGACGACATGAAATCTGGAATTTGTGTAGGAGGCTGGTTTAAACCGAAGACAGGCACAAAATGCTGGAGTAACTCAGCGGGTCAGGCAGCATCTCTGGAGAGAAGGAATGGGTGACGTTGCGGGTCGAGACCCTTATAACCATATAACCATATAACAACTACAGCACGGAAACAGGCCCGTTCGGCCCTACCAGTCCACGCCGACCACTCTCCCTGACCTAGCCTCATCTACCTGCACTCAGACCATAACCCTCTAATCCCCTCCTATCCATATACCTATCCAATTTACTCTTAAATAATAAAATCGAGACTGAGAGTCAGGGGAGAGGGAGATACATAGATAAGGAAATGTAAGGTGTGAAAACAGGACAAAGGGGATGATGATTTTGGAATTCTGTGAGCATTGAAGTGCACAGAGCTAGTCGTTAGGGGGAGCTGGTCAGGCTGGTTAAATGGACAGAGAGAGGACGGATGAAGTGGCGTGTTGTCAAGTACAAGCTAGTGCATTTTGTTAGGAAGAAGGAGAAAACAAATATAATGTAAAGGTCATCGTTCTAAAGGAGAAGCATGGACACAAGGAGCTGCATGTAGGACACGAGCAGGACACAAGGTGCTGCATGTAGGACACGAACAGAACACAAGGTGCTGCATGTAGGACACGAGCAGGACACAATGAAAAAGCACTTCAAAAGGGCAGATGTGACTGTAAGCTTTATGGATGATAAAAACAGAAACATAGACAAAAGGTGCAGGAGGAGGCCATTTGGCCCTTCGAGCCAGCACCGCCATTCATTGTGTCATGGCTGATCATCCACAATCCACCTGTGCATGCCTTCTCCTCATATCCCTTGATTCCACTAGCCCCTAGAGCTCTATCTAACTCTCTTTTAAATTCATCCAGTGAATTGGCCTCCACTGCCTTCTGTGGCAGAGAATTCCACAAATTCGCAACTCTCCGGGTGAAAAAGTTTCTTCTCACCTCAGTTTTAAATGGCCTCCCTTTTATTCTTAGACTGTGACCCCTGGTTCTGGACTCCCCCAACATTGGGAACATTTTTCCTGCATCTAGCTTGTCCAATCCTTTTATAATTTTATGCGTCTCTATAAGATCCCCTCTCTTCTTTCTAAACTCCAGTGAATATAAGTCAAGTCACGTCAAGCCAATTTTATTTGTATAGCACATTTAAAAACAACCCACGTTGACCAAAGTGCTGTACATCTGTTCAGGTACTAAGAAACGAACATACAATGGCACACAAACATAACAGCACATACATAAACAGTTCACAGCGCCCTCTCAGAGGGCCTCAAACGCTAAACAAGCCCAGTCTTTCCAATCTTTCCTCATATAACAGTCCCGCCATCCCAGGGATTAACCTCGTGAACCTTCGCTGCACTGCCTCAATAACAAGGATATCCTTCCGGAGACCAAAACTGCACCCAGTACTCCAGATGTGATCTCACCAGGGCCCTATACAACTGCAGAAGGACCTCTTTGCTCAAATCCTCTCGTTATGAAGGCCAACATGCCATTAGCTTTCTTCACTGCCTGCTGTACCCTGGCATAATCCATAAAAGTTGGCACGTTTTATTATTTATCTTTAAACATTGGTGTTTGAAAGTGCAGCAATGCATCTAATGCCAGGCACTGCATTTAGGGAACCGAATGGAACCTCAGGAAGGATTGGCTAGAACAGGTCCGGTCATGAAGAACTTCTCTTGCATTGATAGGAGCATGAATAAGGCTGTGGTTTCTAGATCCGAGAAGTTTGGAAGGCGATTTGATAAAAAGCATTCATCATTTTGAATCATGCATAAGAAGTGAAAATGAGATATTGTTTCCCTCAATGGAAGAGTAGAGAACCCAAGGGCACAAACTAGATAAAACCTTAGGGGAAGCTTGAGGAAATTCTCAAGAATACCTGAGGAGTAACTCTGCAGTTAAGATCTGGAATTCATAGTCTGAAAGGGTAACTACTGAAGCAGACTCATTTGGGTCTATCGAAAGGTGTTAGATTTGTACCAGGCAGAAAGTAAATGCCAGTCTCGAAGGAGAAAGCCAGAAAATGGGGATAACTAGACTGGTCTTCTGAAAGTTAGTGTGATGCTTGGTGGACCGTGTGGGGTGGGAGGACCCATTGCTCCTCCCGTGAGGCAGGTGGCGCTGCACAGGACAAAGGGATGGTTATCTCTGTCTGTACACAGTGTGTGAGTGTGCGGTCAGATCGTGTGGTTGCAGCCATTGTTAGTTGTCTTCCTGCCAGCATTGAGTTAATGCAATAAAGAATTCTGTCGTACCTTGAACACTCTCAAGTTTTATACAGACATAGAGCAAGAACACGAAAGGTAGTGCAGGATTGATATACAAAACGGCACCCCTGGTGCTCTCATGATTCCATGATTCTGACATGAATACATTTCCATCGTAAATACATCCCCTGTTCGCAGGGATATATACTTATCATCTACCGCACATGATATCCTGCCACAACATTCATTTCCAATGAGGGTAGAGTATAACGTGATCGCGCTACTGAACAGCAGGTTTGCCAGCCGGGGACCCATCTCTTGGCAACTGACATTTTTTTAAAAAAACGGCACCTTTTACAAAATAATCTCGCAAGGCGTGTTTCGAAATAACCAAACCCATTGTTCTTGAACAAGGGTAAACTCTGAGTCAACCAGTTCCATTGGGGACGTGGGAGAGCAGGTTGAGATTCAAAGACACAAGGTTAAGGACTTTGGGATAACACATACTACAATGCGGCTGGTGCGTGTCATTTGCAAGATTCACTAAGCGTGAGAAAACGCTGCCAGCACTGGCTATATTCTATTTCCAAGATTCGTCAGCCGAGACCTCTGCTAATTCTAAGGTTTTAGGTTAAAAATGGAAACCTTTTCAAAATTAAGAAGCTGACCGTGTTACCCGAACTCTAAGAAAACCCCGGGTGCCGTTCATGTGATCTTCCCTACGTTTTCCCCTCCTTATTCTGTTTGCCCACATCCCTCTTTCGTGAGCTTCTTGTGAGATTTGTCCATGTTTTACTCTTGCCTGTGACTGAGAGCTGTTCTCCCTGTGGTGAATGCTGCAGTATCCCTTTCCATACAACCTGGTGCTTCCACACAACAAAGCAAGAATTCAAACTCAAATCCCCTTAAGTTCCAGTGCGATATCTGGTTTAGCTTTTATTTTGTGTCGCTGCACAGTCCTGTTTCCGTACAACTGGTCCGAAGATAATTCTTATGTGAACAATTAAAATTCCATGTTGTCTGATTCCAATCCAAAAAAATATTGTCCTGTTCTGTTTTGTTATTGTTGCTACTTAACTATGAATAAAATGCATTGAAGTGTTTTTTTGAGACTGCTATAAAGTAACTGACCAACTTCATTTTACATTTGGCTATGTCTTTATTTTCCTCTAATGCCTGCCTCTTGGTATTTGATTTCATCACCAGATTGAAAATTTAATCAGGGCCATGCCCATAGTTGTCTTTTCTAAGCAGAAATCACCACTGGGAAGTTTATTTCCCAGGGAGGGAAGACCTGTCTTGCTTAAAATTTCTTCATAGGCAGGCAGGCAGGCAGGGTTAGCACAGACATTGTGGGCTGAAGGGCCTGTTCCTGTGCTGCCATATCCTGTGTTCTAAGTTCACAGTTCAACCTCCACATTAAGGTTAACCATCCTCCAATCTTCCCAGGCATGGAGGATGATTCGACAAAACATTGCGATGAATAAACTTAGCGGAAAAATCAATTAAGTAATAAACCTAAAAATGTTTCATTTAAAGATTTATTTGAACAACATGTTTATTATTTATAGCAATGACATGCATGAGAAAATAATTTTGACAGGAGAGAAAGGTTTACTCTGGTAACAAAGAGTCTACTCACTTTCTGATTGTCCAAGGCAAAGGCTAGAAAAGGTGGGTGATTAATGGTGGGGGTGTGCAAGTGGGACAATTGTGCAAGTCAGGTGTTGAAACTCCCAATAGGTTGTCCATGCAGAGTCAAAGAATCAGCTTGACTGCTCCTTTAGCTTCTGCCATGAGTGTAGGGCAGCTGGTCGAACCACTGGCTCACAGTTCAATCCTGACCTCTGTTACTGTCAGTGCTTGCTTCTTCTCCCTGCTTGGGAGTTCTGCAGTTTCCACCCTGTAAGGGTTGGTAGATTAACTAACGTTAACTATGTATTCAAGAGAGAGTTAGATCTAGCTCTTAGGGCTAACGGAATCAAGGGATATGCGGAGAAAGCAGGAACAGGGTACTGATTCTGGATGATCAGCCATGATCATCTTGAATGGCGATGCTGGCTTGAAGGGCCGAATGGCCTACTCCTGCACCTATTTTCCATGTTTCTGTGTTTCTAACTAGCCACTGTAACTGGCCCCAAGTGCATTGGTGACTGTTAGAATCTGTGGCAAGATGATAACAACGTGAAGAGGGTAGAAAATAGTAATAGGGTAGGATACGTGTCAATTGGGTGGTTGAAAGATCCGCATTAGATTCAGTGGGCTGAAGGGCCTGTTTCTATGTTGCATCTCTCCACGGCTCAATGAGCAGTAGGTTCTTCTCTGCGGCTCATTGACCAGAACCATCTGACTGAGATTTAATAACTTAAAGACAAGCACAATAACCTGGTTAGGGTCTGCTTCGCCAGTCCACCGCAAGCGGGCTTGTTCTATATGTGCGTTGTGAAGTGGAGGCCTCGATACTGCTGTGATGACTATGTTTGTTTGCCTTTGCAGCTGTGCACAGAGTGGGAACGGCCGGCGGAACAGCCACCAGCGGAAGATCAACCAACAAGAAGAAAGTTGCCAAAATCTCACCGACTTCACCGCTGCCCGAGTGCCGAGCAACCTGGACATATTCACCGCGTACAACGAGACCCTGCAGTGCTCCCACGAGTGTGTCCGCGCATCGATGCCAGTCTACACCGACCAGGGCCTGCACCAGACAACAGTCTACAAAACCACATTCAATGGAAACCGGTAAGGCTTGTCTCTGATCTCTGTAGCCCGAAACGTCTTAAAGTCACGATGCACACCTCTCAGCTCGGAAGAAAAGAAACAGGTAGTTTGGGGGGGGGGGATGAATGTTCAAGTATCAAGTTGCACTGGTACAAGGGTTAGGGGTACTGTTCCAGACTATCGTGAGTCCACCACCGATTTTGCGGCAACTGGTGATCTGGCACCTCCTTTAATCCGGACAAAATTACAAGACCATTGCGCGTGGTGTGAATTCCATCCTGAAAAAGGTAGTCGTTTACTTCTTTGTTAATTATTAATTCTTCATTTAAGTTTCTAGCATTCCTGTGCGCTTTCGAGCAGTGCTTCTTAAACTGGCGGATGGTTCACCCCAGGGTGAATGAAATTATTTTGGCGTTGAATGAAACTAGAGGGGTGAATGAAGGGCGAATGGCTTAATAATATTAATATATATAAAATTATACACAAGGGAGAAAAAGACGAAAATTACCCCCCCAAAAATCATAAGAAAATTTAGTCGAGGGTGAATGAAATTTTGTGATATAGACTCACGGGTGAGTGGCACTGAAACAGTTTAAGAGGCACTGCTTTAGAGACATGGGAGGCATATAATTAGTGTGTCAGAGGGGTATTGTTGAATCATTATTACGTGACCTCTGTTGGTCCAAAAAATGGATAATCTGGCAAGGCTCTGGAACCACGGGTGCCGGAAAATCGATGATGTACCTGCACAGGTCAACTCCAAATACTTTGCCAAACTATCGGACTTTACAGCTCAGTCCTGTGCTTTGAGGTGGGGGAAACTATAAGGCCAGAAGTAGACTGGGAATGCAGTGACACCAATAACGCTGCCTGCGTTACAAGGCAAAGCCAAGCCACTCGATGATTGATTGTGGTGTTGTGATTAAAAGTACGTGCACACTGACAGTGGTACATCCATCCAAAATTGAGAAGCAGGTGATGTTTAGTAGTTTGGCAGAGCAGGACATGACAAATGCAATGTAGCAAGACCAACCGAAGTAATCAACATCGACAAATGCCAGGTTTTTGTGCATTATGTCAGAATACCACCAAGAAATAGCCAAAACCGATTATATCCCTTGTGATATTGATTTATCAGTATTTGGCACTTGTTTCTCTACACTCCCCCATATCCCAAGCAGTTGGTCTGAAACTAGTTTCCTTCCAAATTATTCGTATAGCAGCCGACAATCACACTGGCTTTTCACAAATTGGTTCCTCTCCTTCCACATTACATTCTGTGGCCCAGTCTAGAAATATATGACAGATTTATGCCATTAGCTAGGCACTTGCAGATATATTACCTAAAAATCCAGAGATATATCCTACAGTGTGGCTGTCGGAGTTAACTATACATAATCTGTGTTCCCCAATTTAAATGTGTTGGAGCTATTGACCTGAGCAACATGTGTGATCTCTTCAAAGAAATCATTTGCCCAGCTGCCCATTGGACTTTTCATGAGATGTCAAGTTCATTGTATTTTTGCTTTCTGTAGTTGTGTGAGGGGATTTTTAATGGCAATATCAAGCTTTCTTCTCTCTGATGGCATTGCCTATTTTATTTTTCCCTCATCGGTCTTTACCTCATCCCTACACTCCTGAAGGCATTGACTCTTTGCTGGGTTAGAGTCATCTGGTCATTGCTAAGTTCTGAGAGGCCTGGTCTGGTGCCCATTGTTTGTGTGCTAGCTTGAGAGAGATGCTGGTTATTGCCGAATAATTGTGTACAATTCCATAACATATACAGCAAAGGAACAGAACATTCAGCACGACAGGTTTATACCAGACTTTGTGCTTTCTACGTCTCTTCCCAGCTTAATTTATCTCACTCCTGCACCATGTCATTCTGTTCCTTTCTCCCTTCTGCACCTACAGAGATTTCTCCTCTGCGCATCTGTGCTGTTTGCCTCCGCACTGCCACCATGCTCTGTGTAAAGGTCTGGCCCCTGAATTTGACACCGTCTCCTAGTTCTGATTTCCGTACAGAGGATAAGGCTCTGTCACCCCCCACCCCCATCATATCAGGTCAAGAAATCGGACTGGTTGAGGCTTGACCAAATGCACAAATTAATGAGGTCTTTCCTGGCTGTGATTATCTAGGTCAGTGCAGGCCTCTGTGACTGTGCCTGGTTACTTGAGTTGTGGCTGCAGGAGTATGTCATAGACTTTAAGAACTGGATTGACTGAGGTGCAGCAATCACACCGAGAATGTAGAAGCCAACAGTAATCTTGACCTTGTCTTCTACTGACATTAGTATGACTGCAGTACATTTCTTTACTGCATGCAGAGCATATCAGTTTGTAATGACCAACTATCAAGAAGAACATATTTTATTACGTTTCATCAGAGGTAAAGAAACATTTTGTTCTGTGTTAGCATGTCCTTTGATGGTAACATCGTGTGGTATAATTTTTTGATGTTGCAGAATTTAATCTTTTATTTCCACTAAACAATATATCCATGCTTCTTGATAGAGCTAAGAATATTTAGGATAGTGAAAAAGAAGATCGTTTGAAGAGGTTTAAAATTTGAAGAGGTTTTTAAGCTAGATCTACCTCTGCATGACATCTGCATGTGGCCATTGTGTGCAAATGGATTATGGGAATGAGTTGCTGATGAATAAACCCAAACAACACTGCCAGCATGGCAGAAACATTGTGGTTTCATGCTCATGCATTTCTACCCAGGAGGCCATTGTTACCAGAGGTACAGATCAAAGTAAGGGGAATAAGGATCAGAATGGGACAAGGGATACTGTGTCCATGTTGAGCCAAGGGGTGCAATGGAGCAACGGGAACATTGTTACGGTTGGGCAGCAGAGTGGTGCAGCGGTAGAGTTGTTGCCTTACAATGTCAGAGACCCGGGTTCGATCCTGACTACGGGTACCCTCTGTACAGGGTTTGTACGTTCTCCCTGTGACCACGTGGGTTTTCTCCGGGTGCTCCACTTTCCTCCCACATTCCAAAGACGTACAGGTTTGCTGGTTAATTGGCTTTGGCAAAACCGTAAACCGTGCCCAGTGTCGGTTAGTGCAAGTGTATGAGGCGATCGCTGGTCGGCGCGGACTCGGTGAGGCCGAAGGGCCTGTTTCCGTGCTGTATCTCTAAAGTCTAAAGTATCTCTAAAGTCTAAAGTCCAGTGAGACGTAATGGTGCAACATCCAGCATGAAGCAATGGCGGCAGCGCCCAATTTGAAGTAAGCATGCAATGTCCAGAATGGAGCAAGGGGTACATTGTCCAGTGTGGGAGCCAAGATACAGTTTCCAGCATGGAGCGAAGTCCAAAGCCTTTTCTCCATGCTGTATACTGTGCGTGACGGAGGGGGAAGAACAATGGAGGACCCGGCCTGGGGGGAACTGTCGGTGGGAGGGTGAGGGGGGGGGGGGGGGGAAAGAACAAAGGAGGATCCAGCGGACGTGCTTTGTAACTTTGTCAGCACCGTATGTGGTGACTATTTGCAGTCCTTGGGTATGCAAGCAAAGAATGTCTCTGTGCCTTGTCACACCTGCCAATAAAGTATTCCATTCCTTTCCTTGCTCCATTCTGGATATCGATCCCTTGCCCAACATGGACGCTCCATTCTGAAACGTATTCCCTTCCCCTTACTTTGATCTGTACCAAGTCTCTTCTCAGTAGGACCAAGACATTTCTGAATTCTCTGTCTCAGTCAGAGAGTGGTGAAGGTGTGGAATTCTCTGCCTCAGAAGGCAGTGGAGGCCAGTTCGTTGGATGCTTTCAAGAGAGAGCTGGATAGAGCTCTTAAGGATAGCGGAGTGAGGGGGTATAGGGAGAAGGCAGGAACGGGGTACTGATTGAGAGTGATCAGCCATGATCGCATTGAATGGCGGTGCTGTCTCGAAGGGCTGAATGGCCTACTCCTGCACCTATTGTCTATTGTCTATTGTATCTGTCTGATTTGTCGATTGGATGACTGGTGCAGGGCATATCGTATTGATCTGTAAGAAAAGGCCCTTTGAAAATTGCAGCGGATAATAGTGGTCTTGGTATTGATTCTGTGTGCCTAAATTGGAAAGTGCCCCATTCCCTAACACGATCTGCTGTTTCCAACACTTACAAGTCAATTACATTTATGAATGCTTCTGTGAGTACAAGCATCGCTAATAGCATCGCTAATTTCTTGATTGGATTATTAGGTTCTAAATCTATTGATCAGCCAGCGGCATTGGTGTTGGGAATAGTCAATGCACTGAAACTGCTTGTTAGGATGGATACAGACTGGAAAATTGGGAATAGTCGGAATAGTCAACTTGCTTCAGTCAGTAGACAGCTACCTCCATGAATCCAACAGTTAGCTGCATCTGATTCTCTGTGTGGGAAGTTGAGATGTGAGAGGGTTGAGGTATTCTCAGAGTTTATTAATCTCTCCATAAACAATTGAAACATGACCAATATGGAATCTGGGGCCAAGGAACAGCAGTGGCAAGTATGGATTTCTGCTTAGCGGTATCCTCATACTATTGAACGAAGACAATATGGAAAACCAATGCTTTGGTGAAGAATGATATATATTGTCATTTCCATAACCTTATTGTAACTTTGCATGCTGATGGCTGCCTAGGCCCAACTCTGAGGTACACAATACATTGTGAAGAGACTGTGCGCCAGGATTATATTCTTGGAAAGCCGACATTAATAATAATTGTGCATGCCAAGCATCCAGATGAAGGGTCTCGTCCTGAGACACCGACTCTCCCTTTCCCTCCACAGATGCTGCCTGACCCGCTGAGTTCCTCCTGCAGTTTTCTTTTTATGCTAATGGAGTCACTGACTCAATCTCTGTTTTGCTAATGTGACCAATTTATGACGCATACTGTGAAAGGAGGGCAAAGTGGAGATGTAGACAGGCGTTGAATAGGTTTTGAATGTGCATTGACACCACTTGAGAAAAAGAAACTACTTTAAACATTATAGGATCACAAGGTCTTTTTGCACATGTTTTATTTGCTGAACAGCGTATAAGGAAGTTCTTACCTTAGTTCTTGCAACAATGACTTTTGTTTTACACACACCACATAGTATTATACATAGTTATTTCAACTTAAAAATCACGAATGACACAGTTGGATAATTGTAACTGAATTATTATTGATTCAGACTTTACCACTCAGAGGGCAATCATCCGACTGTTGGCTTTATAGGTAAAAGCATTTAGAACATGTGTAGGAGTAAGCCACTTAGACCACCGAGTAAACTCATACCAGGTCCGATTATAATCTCACCTTTACATTCCCATTTACCCTCGGTAATCTTTCACCCCCTTGCTTATCGATCTGCCCACCTCTGCTTTAAAAATATTCGAAGCCCGCCCCTTGAGGAAAATAATTCCAAAGTCTCCCGATCCTCTGAGCGCAAAATATTCTTTGCCTTAAATGGACGACCCCTTACTTTTAAGCTCCGGATTCTCCCACAAAAAAGATACTTCCTCCCAAACCTACAATGACCCATCAGGATCTTCCATGTGGCAGCATTCATGTGTACAGGGAAACCTGCAAGCTCTATTCTAAAAGCTTTAATGCCTCTTAAAGGCATTAAAGAGCCTTTAAGAGGCATTAAAGGCCTCTTAAATGCCTCGTAAAACCCCAAAGATACCCAAAGAATCTAAAACTGAGGGGGAACAGGAAATGAACAGAGGAATGTTTGACACTATTATTTGGCATTATTTAATCTGCTGTTTTCAGCACTTAGATTCACAGTGACATTTATGAATGCCTCTGTGAATATCAGCATCACTAATTTCTTGCTGTGAATTTTTTTAGGCGATAAATTTATTGATCACCCAGCTCTGAAGGTAGAAGCAAGTGTTACATTTCAGTCTTTCCAGGAATTCAGTGATAGATTTCAGTGGCCATGAAAAATGAGAGAGAAACTAAATCAGGAGGATGTGTCGCTCTTGATCCTAGTTATGAAAACCCTGGTATAAAATATATGGAGGTCTTGGGTTGGTGGGATGGGTCCTGTAGAAGTGATACATGTGAGTTCCTGTATCCCCAGCACTGTCGGCACTTTGAGTAAAGGAGGGAATAAAATTGGAGGAGGGAAACTAAATCACCAGAAGAAAGAACATTTTAGTTTAGTTTAGTTTAGAGATACAGCGTGGAAACAGGCCCTTCAGCCCACCGAGTCCGCACCGACCAGCGATCCCCGCACACGAACACTATCCTACACACACTAGGGACAATTTACACTTATATCAAGCCAATTAACCGACAAACCTGTACGTCTTTGGAGTGTGGGAGGAAACCGAAGATCTCGGCGAAAACCCACGCGGTCATGGGGAGAAGGTGCAAACTCCGCACAGACAGCACCCGTAGTCAGGATCGAACCTGGATCTCCGGCACTGCATTCACTGTAAGGCAGCAACTCTACCGCTGCGCCACCATGCTGGTTGTTGGACTGTCTGTGGTAATGTTTGTTTATCAATCTCCACCACCAATTTGTTGCCTCATTTTATCCTTATTTGAAAAAAAAAACATTATTGATCTTGGCTCTCTTCTTATAAAAAGTGATTTGATATTAAACAATTGAAGTATTTTTGGGTCATTCTTTAAAAGCCGGTTTAAACTAATTTTGCAACTCGAAGAAAGAGTTGTAAAATTAGTTCAAACCGCCTTTTAAAGAATGGCTCAAAAATACTTCAATCGGTTTGCTTCCAAATGTTCAGTGCAGGACTAAATTAACCAAGGAGACACTAAATGTTCAGTTCTGCAGTATAGTCATGCTAACTCTTGCCATAAAACATTGCAGTAGAAATGGAAAGCAGCATCGTAGTCAGCAATCAAGCATCATTTCACTGTTGGTTAATGATCCTATGGTATGCTGTCACAGGTGTGGCCAAGGTGATAAAACTAAGGTACAGACTGTTTTTCTTCTTTATCTAACCCATCAAGTTATTTAATTTTCAACTGAGCCGCCTAATAAAGATCCATGCACAGCAATGCAGACATAAGCACCTGGAAGGCAAGGTTCCCTCCTCCTTATAAAACTGATTTAATGGGTTGGATTAATGGGTGGGTGGTGGGAGGTTGCAGAGTTAGATTAAAACAACATTGGAGAGGAATATTGGTCTCAGCATGAACCTGACATATTAAATTAGCAATGTTTCCAGCTGGCAAGGTAGATTGAATGTAGCGAGGAAGGTTGAGTCTCAAACAGTGTCCCATCTGAAACATCACTTATAGACAATAGACAATAGGTGCAGGAGTAGGCCATTGGGCCCTTCGAGCCAGCACCGCCATTCAATGTGATCATGGCTGATTATTCTCAATCAGTACCCCGTTCCTGCCTTCTCCCCATACCCTCTGACTCTGCTATCCTTAAGAGCTCTATCTAGCTCTCTCTTGAATTCATTCAGAGAATTGGTCTCCACTGCCATCTGAGGCAGAGAATTCCACAGATTCACAACTCTCTGACTGAAAAGGTTTATCCTCATCTCCGTTCTAAATGGCCTACCCCTTATTCTTAAACTGTGGCCCCTTGTTCTGGACTCCCCCAACATTGGGAACATGTTTCCTGCCTCTAACGTGTCCAACCCCTTAATAATCTTATACGTTTCGATAAGGTCCCCTCTCATCCTTATCTGTGATCTCCAGAGATGATGCCTAATATACTGAGTTACTCCAGCACTTTGTGTCTCAGGTTGAATGAACCCCTTGATTTCACTCTAACAAACATATTCGGGCAACAGAGTAGATTATATTTCTGCAGCCTTTGCTCAGAGTCATAGAGTCTTACCGCATGAAAACAGGTCCTTCAGCCCAACATGGCCACACCGGCCAACATGTCCCATCCACACTCGTCCCACCAGCCTGTGTTTGGCCCATATCCCTCTAAGCTTGTCCTATCCATCCATCTACCTGTCTAAATATTTCCTAAACGTTGCAATAATACCTGCCTTGACTACCTCCTCTGGCAGCATGTTCCATACACCCACCACCCTTTGTGTGAAAAAGTTACTCCTCAGGTTCCTTTTCAATTTTCCCTCCCCTCACCTTAAACCTATGTCCTCTGGTCCTCGATTTTCCCACGCTGGACAAGAGACTCTGTGTGTCAACCCAGTCTATTCCTCTCATGTTCAATAAGAAACCTATTGAAGAAAGCAAAAACAATACATCTCGAGCTTTGAACAGAACCAAATGACGGAAGGTGCTCCCTGGAAGAGTTGAGTCCACGGTGGGAGATGGTCAAAGAGGTTGATTTAAAGATTCATACTAAATTGTCAACAGCATTACTGGATGAACTCCAACTATAAATTGCAGGAAGGCCAAAGAATTGCTGCTTGCCCATGCTACAGATTCTGCTTTTCGTCCCACTCTCTCTGGTGAATGCTTCAAACTGCTTCCAACCCGATGTCATTGTTGACATGGAAGTGGGCTTTGTGTCTCCTATCAGTGTCATAACAAAGCCCATGGCAGATGCATCTAACACGGTCTCTCTCCCAGCCTATCTAGCTTAAAGACCAGGACAGCTCAAGGTGCTCAGACCTTTTGTTTACATCAAGTCCCATTCGCTTTTCTCCCTGCTGCTTACTAACCTGCACTGCCTCCCGGCTAGACACTCAGCGGGTCAGGCAGCATCTCTGGAGAAAAGGAAGAGGTGATGTTTTGTTTCTGAACCCTTCTTCAGACTGAAAGATAGAGAAGAGCCTCCTTGCTCCTGGCTAAGTGTCTACTCATTGTTTAAGTTCTCGCCCTCATTTTTATTTCCCTTCATGACCAAAACAAAAGATAATAGAGCAGAGCAAGATAGACCACTCGACCCTAAAAACCATACTATGCCATGGCGCCATTTTAGTAGGCAGAAACTTGCAGAAACATTTAAAAAGAAAAATAACAAAAATCTGTGAGTTGATAGATGAGATATATTCTGCATTTTTATGGTATCATCACAATAGACAATAGGTGCAGGAGGAGGCCATTCGGCCCTTCGAGCCAGCACCGCCATTCAATGTGATCATGGCTGATCATTCTCAATCAGTACCCCGTTCCTGCCTTCTCCCCATACCCCCTGACTCCACTATCCTTAAGAGCTCTATCTAGCTCTCTCTCGAATGCATTCAGAGAATTGGCCTCCACTGCCTTCTGAGGCAGAGAATTCCACAGATTCACAACTCTCTGACCGAAAAAGTTTTTCCTCATCTCAGTTCTAAATGGCCTACCCCTTATTCTTAAACTGTGGCCCCTGGTTCTGGACTCCCCCAACATTGGGAACATGTTTCCTGCCTCTAACGTGTTCAACCTCTTAATAATCTTATACGTTTCGATAAGATTTTCTCTCATCCTTCTAAATTCCAGAGTATCACACATACTGTTCCCCCAAAACACTGATTACACTGCGAGAGGAATAGCGAACGGCGGGTTTTGCCTACTAAAATGGTGGACGTTACGCTCCTTTGCTTCTGTATAGGCGATTTTAACGGAGTGGTTCATCTTGCCCGTCTAGTATCTTTGACCAAAACCCCTTCCTATTTCTGCTTTCTCCTCCTACAAGTCTCTGCAACATCTTTGCTCCTCCAACTGACCCTCATACTTACTCTACCATTAACGTTCTGCTCCTGAAGCACATGAAGCTTTGCGTTACCTTTCTGCTTTTCTTTCCTCCTTTAAGGCAAGTCTCGAAAGCTTCCCTCTCCCCTCTTCCTCGTGTTGTTCTCCCCTCTTTCTCCGTCTCCTTGAATGTCTCCTTGCATTGCCCAGTGTAAAGTTTGGTAACATTCTGCAAAATACTGTCTCAGAATGCTGGAGTAGTTCAGCGGGGCGGGCAGCATCTCTGGAGAAAAGGAATGGTTGACATATTGGGTCAGAATCCCTCTTCAGACTCGAGAGGATGTGGCAGAATTTCCGTGGAGAGAAGAGGAGAACTTCTTCAAAGTCGCCACACGTTGGAGCGTGTGTGGCAGAGGTTCTCTTCCCTCCAATGGGAGTTTTGCAACATCCTTTCAGTCTGAAGAAGGATTCCATCCTGACACGTCACCTATTCCTTTTCTCTAGAGCTGCTGCCTGACCCGACTGCTACCTGAGTCACTCCTGCATTTTGTGTCTATCTTCAGTATAAATCAGCATCTGTAGTTCCTTCCTTCACACTCGACCATTTTTCTTTGTTAACAATGCTCTGCAAATAAACATTTTTTTTATTTGTTAAAGTATTGTGTGCAAAATAGTAGATTTTTTAAACCACATCACAAAGATACTAAAGCTAAGAGACAACAGGAAATTAACAGAGGAATCTTTGACACTATTATTTGACATTATTTTATCTGCCATTTTCCACACTTGCTTTCACAGGGACATTTATGAATGCCTCTATGAATATCTGCATCACTAATATTTGGGTGAGGATTTTATGGTTGGAAATCTCATGATCACTCAGCCATGGTGGTTAAAGAAAGTCGTTATCATTTAAACAATCTTTGGAGGAATGCATCTATGTGCTGTTTGTGAATTGCTGGGGAATTCAATAGAGCTCTGAACACTGGCCCAGATAGAGTGGCTGTGGAGAGGATGTTTCCACTAGTGGGAGAGCCTAGGACCAGAGGCCATAGCCTCAGAATAAAAATGACTTTGCTTTTGGAAGGAGGAATTTCTTTTGAAGGTGGTGAATCTGTGGAATTCATTGTCACAGAAGGCTGTGGAGGCCAAGACAGTGGATATTTTTGAGACAAAGATAGATAGCTTCTTGATTAGTATGGGTGCCAGGGGTTTAGATTTTTTTAGAGATACGGTGCAGAAACAGGCCCTTCGGCCCACCGGGTCCGCGCCGCCCAGCCATCCCCACACATTAACACTATCCTACACCCACTAGGGACAGTTTTTACATTTGCCCAGCCAATTAACCTACATACCTGTACGTCTTTGGAGTGTGGGAGGAAACCGAAGATCTCGGAGAAAACCCCCGCAGGTCACGGGGAGAACGTACAAACTCCGTACAGTACAGCACCCGTAGTCAGGATCGAACCTGAGTCTCCGGCGCTGCATTCGCTGTAAGGCAGCAACTCTACCGCTGCGTCACCGTGCCGTTATGGGGAGAAGGCAGGAGAATGGGGATAAGAGGGAAAGGTAGATCAGCCATGATGGAATGGTGGAGTAGACTTGATGGGCTGAACGGCCTAATTCTGCTTTTATCACTTAATGAACACCCCAAAATACTTTTTTAGCATCTAGTTACCTTCCTGAGTGATGGGTTTGCTGCCTCATTTTAATCGGTATCCCTTGACGATGGCTGGCAATCATGTTGACGTCATATAATTCCACATTGCTTGAACACAGTTGAATGAAACTGACAGAAAATCAATAATGCTGTCTTTGTTAAATAATTAAACAGATACATCAATAGAATTTAGAGGTGCAGGAATAAATATTTAGTGAGCCAGATTGACTGTCATGCTACTTAAACAACTGACTATTGGTGTTGTGTGTTAATGAATGATGGTTTTTGCTATCGGTTTATTATTGCCATGTGCGTCAAGATACGGCTAAAAGTTTTGTATTTATGAGCTGTTCTATCAGATCAGATAATACTACACATGAATATGATCAGCCATTCACAAATACACAAAATGCTGGAGTAACTCAGCGGGTCAGGCAGCATCTCGGGAGAGAGGGAAGGGGTGACGTTTTGGGTCGAGACCCTTCTTCAGACTGAATCAGTCTGAAGAAGGGTCTCAACCCGAAACGTCACCCATTCCTTCTCTCCCGAGATGCTGCCTGACCCGCTGAGTTACTCCAGCATTTTGTGTCTACCTTTGATTTAAACCAGCATCTGCAGTTTTTTCCCCCAATAAAATAGGTAGCGTGAATAAGTGAATACCAGTGCAGAGTATAATTTGTTATAGTTTTTAATTAGCACTATATGCATTGTAAGATATTAATGTGAGTATATTGTGGGGGGGAGGGGCAAGAAAGTATACAGTAAATGGCAGAATATTGAATGAGACAGTGAAGGGGCTTTGGGCCATATGCCCACAATGTGGTGGTTCAAATGGGACATGTGCAGTCCAAGACTTTAGACTTTAGAGATACAGCACGGAAACAGGCCCTTCGGCCCACTGAGTCCGTGCCGACCAGCAATCACCACACACTTACACGATCCTACTAGGGGTAATTTACGTTTATATCAGGCCAATTAGCCTACAAACCTGTACATCTTTGGAGTGTGGGAGGAAACCGGAGATGCCGGAGAAAACCCACGCAGGTCACGGGGAGAATGTGCAAATTCCGTACAGACAAACACCCGTGGTCAGGATCGTACCCTGGTCTCTAGCGCTGTGAGGCAGCAACTCACCTGCTGCATCACCGTGCCACCTGATTAATTTTTTATCTTGCTTTTTTCATAATGTTGTGCAGCCTTTAAACAATCATGGAAAAGATTGAGTCTTCTCTTCCTGATGCTACCAATGAAAATATTTGGTTGGAAGAGAGGGATGTCATTTTCTTATTACCTTTTGTTTCGTGAAACCATTAGCCTATCTGGAGAGACCAACATTGTCACCTCAGATGTTCCCTGCAGCAAAGGCACATTTATTTATGCCACTGGACGGTCGAGTTGTAAGATTGAACGGTATTGATGGAACAGTCAGTCACGTTAAGACCACGAATCAATGTGCAAACATTGCAAAATGGTGTTTACTTTAAACAGATGTGGAAAACGACAAGGTATTAAAGGATTACTGTTGATGTGCAGATCAACTGCTGGTTAATCCCGGTTAAAAATAGTCACAATACAATTTGAGAAGTCTTGTTGCTCAAATTACTTTGAACCAGCATTATTTACTGATGGTAGATTGCACAACATTCAAATCAATTTGTACGTTCACTGGAATTAATGCAGCCCATGCCTGCATGCCACAACATCCAGGTAAAGGTCAGACATGGGTAATTAGGGGTAAATTACATTTGCACCGAAGAAGCCCCAAGCCAATGATTATCTCGAACAAGATCGATTTAACCTAAGCCGGGAGATGACGTCCCAGTTTTCATTGTAGGCACAAAGAAAATTCAAGAGAGAGTTAGATATAGCACTTAGGGCAAATGGAATCAAGGGATATGGGGAGAAAGCAGGAACGGGGTACTGATTCTGGATGATCAGCCATGATCATATTGAATAGCGGTGCTGACTCGAAGGGCCGAATGGCCTACTCCTGCACCTATTTTCTATGTTTCTAAAAGCAGATGTTAGTTTACAAAAGAAAAGGCATGAAGTGCTGGAGTAACTCAGCAGGTCAGGCAGCATCTCTGGAGAACATGGATAGGTGACGTCTCAGGTCTGGACCTTTCTCAAGACTGAAGGATTGGTTCGAAGGTGTGTCCCAACCCTAAACGTCACCTTTTCACGTTCTCCAGAGATGATGCCTGACCTGCTAAGTTTACTCCAGCACTTTGTGTTTTTTTATTGGCAGTTTTCACTGGTGCGTTGGGTGAGGAGAGTGTTAGGAACTTCAATATTAATAATATTAATAATAATAATAATAATAATAATAATAATAATAATAATAATAATAATAATAATAATAATAATAATAATAATAATAATAATAATAATAATAATAATAATAATAATATGCCCTTATTGTCATTCAAAATGAGTTGAACGAAAATCATTTGCCACGCAGCCACAACAGTACAGAGTAAAAGACACAAGACCCACAATTTTAACGCAAACATCCATCACAGTGACTCCTCCAGACACCCCCTCACTGTGAAATCCTAAGTGTTAACATCTTCGGGGCACAGAGCATAGATATAATCATAAGTATAAGTAAATAACTGCAGATGCTGGAACAAATCGAAGGTATTTATTCACAAAATGCTGGAGTAACTCAGCAGGTCAGGCAGCATCTCGGGAGAGAAGGAATGGATGACGTTTCTTCAGACTGATGTCAGGGGGGCGGGACAAAGGAAGGATATAGGTGGAGACAGGAAGATAGAGGGAGATCTGGGAAAGGGGAGGGGAAGAAAGGGACAGAGGAACTATCTAAAGTTTGAGAAGTCGATGTTCGTACCACTGGGCTGCAAGCTGCCCAGGCGAAATATGAGGTGCTGTTCCTCCAATTTCCGGTGGACCTCACTATGGCACTGGAGGAGGCCCATGACAGAAAGGTCAGACTGGGAATGGGAGGGGGAGTTGAAGTGCTCGGCCACCGGGAGATCAGTTTGGCCAACGCGGACCGAGCGCAGGTGTTGAGCGAAGCGATCGCCGAGCCTGCGCTTGGTTTCATAATCAGCATTTGCAGGTTGTCCTTGACCAGATGCCCAACATAGATGCCATGGCTAAAGAGGTCAGTGGGTGCAGGCCCTGCATTGAACGACTTGCATCCGAACACCAAAAGAGTTTCCACCATCCACAAAGGCACAAGTCAGAAATGTGATGGAATACTGTCCATAAGGTTGGATGAGTGAATATCTACAAACTCCCGAGCAGCTCAATATTATCTAGTCCAATTCAGCCCACTTGATAAAACCACCCTAGACTTGCATTTCCACCCACTGCTAGTACACAGTTACTGGAGTATGTAGCATCTACAAAGTGCACTGCAGTTACCCATCCTTGATACTCTGAAAGTCCCTCCTAAACTTGCTTTCTCTACCACCAGCAATGGTATGGACAGCAAGTGCATGGTTCCCCTTGAAGCAGCAAATCCACCTGGACTTGGAATAGTCCTTCCTCGTGGCTGGATCTAAATCCTGGAACCATGGCAGGATCATCACAAGAGGATGCAAGGAACTGCAGATGCTGGTTTACAACAACAAAAAAAGACACAAAGTGCTGGAGTAACTCAATGGGTCAGGCAGCATCTCTGGAAAACATGGATAGGTGATGTATTGGGTCGTGATCTTTCTTCAATCTGATTGTAGGGGAGATGTGGGGGGGGGGGGGGCAGGGGGGAACTCTTCCAGTGATGCTGGCTGACCCGTTGAGTGACTTCAGCACTCTGTGTCTTTTTCCTTCGCAATAGAGGCAGCAGTGGTTCAGGAAGGTATCTCACCACCACCTTCTCAAGGGTAGGTGGGGATGCCCAAATCTGAAAAGAATAAACAAAAAAATAATAATTTCACCATAACGTGATGTTTTTGATCATAAGTGTCCACATGCACTGGAAGGATATGGATGCGATGCAGGCAGAGGGGAGTAGTTTAACTTGGCATGGTGGTTCAATGGTTTCTTTATTGTCATGTATGCCAGGTGCAGTGAAATTGATTTCTTGCATGCAGCTCAGCAAGGCAATCCCAGTACAGAAGCACAGTCACCCCGGCTCGCACACAATGCACAGAACAGCCCACCGAGCACGATATTCAGCACGGACATTGTGGGCTGAAGGACCTGTTTCTCTGCTGCGCCGCTCTGCGTACTGTATCCTAACATCTCGTTTGAGGAGCTGCCGCTTTTAGAAAAGTAATCTATCCGCTATGTGAATGGATTATCACTTAATCCACTGTGTGTGCCGTGACTCAGACTGCAGGTCGGTAAACTTGTTTTCACAGAATCACAGAGCGACACTGTGCAGCCGGAGCCAATTTGCACCTACACTTTCCCCGGGAATAACATCGCCAATCTCACTCGCCTCCTCTCACTCTTCCTTAATTACTTTCCCTTCGTTTTCAACAATTCTCTTTAGGGTGGTCTGTCTATCACCTTATCAATTGGTGCCTTGCTATCTCAGCCATTAGTTTCATAGGAAGGAAAGTCTTTACCCGTCTCCAGTTTAAATCCATGGTTTAAATGTGTTGCCTCTAATTATTAATCCCTTGAACTAGTGGAATGAGATTATTTTTTCTCATTTTACTCAAAGACCATTTGAATCTCCTCTTTGCTGTTATTCTGCTCTGCATCTAGCTGTAACTTTAATCCTTCATCCCGACAGGAGGGTCAGTTCACAGAAGCCAATTAATTTGCCAGACAGAGTGTTTGCAAACTATGTGAGGAAAAGTTTTACAGTTCAGTCAGAGAGTTGTGAATCTGTGGAATTCTCTTCCTCAGAAGGCAGTGGAGGTCAATTCTCTGAATGCATTCAAGAAAGAGCTAGATAGAGCTCTTAAGGATAGCGGAGTCAGGGGGTATGGGGAGAAGGCAGGAATGGGGTACTGATTGAGAATGATCAGCCATGATCACATTGAATGTTGGTGCTGGCTGGAAGGGCCAAATGGCCTACTCCTGCACCTATTGTCTATTGTCTATTGTTCAGTTTTCACCCAGAGAGTTGAGAATCTGTGGAATTCTCTACCACAGTGGAGGCCAATTCACTGGATGTTTTCAAGAGCAAGTTAGATTTAGCTCTTCGGGCTAACGGAAAAAGCAGGGGGAAAAAGCAGGAACGGGGTACTGATTTTGGATGACCAGCCATGATCATGTTGAATGGCAGTGCTGGCTCAAAGGGCTGAATGGCCTACTCCTGCAGCTATTTTTTTTCCGATATGAAAACTGGAGCACTGAGGAGGAAACCAATGCACCTGCCGGACGGACGTGCAAACTCCACACAGACCCAAAGGTCAGGATAGAAACCAGGTCACCAAAGTTGTGAGATTGCAGCTTTGCCATTGCTTTAACACTGTGCTGCTTCCAGGAGGAGTCTAGCATTGGAACACATTGGGAAACACATGTTGATGGATGGTACGATTTTATCTGAGTAAATCCTACTGTTGTGCACCCCTCTCATTGTCTATTAGATTCTCTAGTACGGAATCTACTCACCTGTAGATTTTAGGATTTAAAGAGTCTCAGACCAGAAACTTTCATCCACAAATGCCACCTGACCTGCTAAATGTTTCCAGCATTTTCTGCTTTTATTACTGGACTTTAGAACAATTTGCCGCATCAGTCTAAACACTGCAGCCCACCTACCTGGAGGTTCACCCCAGATTGGTCAATACCTCCTATTGTACATCAGCATTTCGTGCTCTGCCTTGTAAATTCGTTCCAGGGGAGTCAATTAAATTAAAAAATGTTGGAAGCAGAGAACAATGCAGTGGTGTAACTCTTCACATTTGATACTCATGACCAGGGGAGATTTTCTAAGTGGCTAATTTTATCTAATTATCTCATTTTGCTTCGAGGCGGTTACTGCCTTTTCAACACCACAAATTTCAATGTTGCTAACAAGGTGACATATCTCAAGTGCTTTTTGTCGGTTCCAACAACGTAGCATCAGCCACACTGCCCACCCCCACTCTCACGAGGTCCTCATCAAAAACTAACCCCCTCATCAAAACAATTTGCACTTAATGAAACCATGCTGTCCTTTCATTGTTCCATGCTTGTTCAGGGTGATTGTCCATTTTCCTTTGTGTCTAAAAACCTCCCCGCCACCACCCGCTAAACTCACTGACCTGTAATTGTCAGACATCTCCGTTATGTTTTTGAACAAGGGTGAATCATCTCCAATCCTCATGTTGCTCCGCCACCCTTCACATACCCGCTGAAGTTCAAGTTGAACTTCTTATTGTCACAGTGAAACTTTTTGTTGCGTGCTAACCACACAGCAGAGACTATACATGATTACAATCAAGCCGTCCACAGTGTCCAGGTACAGGATAAAGGGAATCACATTTAGTGCAAGACTAGACCAAGTGGACCCGCTGGGCCCAAACCTCTCCTGCAGCACCCTCTCCTTCCCCCCTCCTCCTCCCCTCAACCCCTCCCCCTTCCCTTCCCCTCTCCCTCCCCCCCCCATTCCATCTCTTTCAACCCCCCTTATCCTCCCCCCACCCTTCTCCCCTCCCCCTCCCCTCAACTCCTCCCCCCCTTCCCCTCTCCCTTCCCCCCATTCCATCCCCCTTAATCCCCCTTATTCTCCCCCTCCCTTCCCCCCTCCCTTCCCCCCTCCCTTCCCCCCTCCCTTCCCCCCTCCCCCCTCCCTCCCTAGGAGATAGATTTAAACTTTAATATGTGAATAACTTTAAATATATAACACCGATTTCAAACCAACTTCTTCCATTAGCACCAAAGGGATTACGGTGAGTAAGGTGGGCCTAAAATTGTCGCGCTATCATGTACGTTTTGCCTGTAGTTCAGGAACAAACAAACAAACGAGAGTTATAGTATATAGATAAAGTCCAGTAAAGTCCAATTAAATATAGTCCAAGGGTCCCTGGTGAGGAAGATAGTAGCTCAGGACCACTCACTAGTTGTTGATGGAGTGGTTCAGTTGACCAATAACAGCTGGGAAGAAACTGTCCCTGAATCTGAAGGTGTGCGTTTTCACGCTTCTATACTTCCCTGCCTGATGGAACAGGGAAGAGGAAGGAGTGACTGGGGTGAGACTCGTCCTAGTTAAGGCCACAAGTTAAGACCACACTCATTGCAGCCCCTGCTGTCACATCATTCACGAACCTAGGATGCATCCAAAGAATGTGCCAAGGCATCAACTTAATCACTCCCAACTCTGATGGGATTCCCACATGTTTTTTAATCTATTTTATTCCATCCATTGATTTTATTCCATCCATTGATTTTATTCTTGCCATCTCACCCTCTTGTGGGGCAGCTTTGCCCAAGACCTCGAAGTGAATATAGGTATCACAAAATGCTGGAGTAACTCAGCGGGTCAGGCAGCATCTTGGAGAGAAGGAATGGGTGACATTTCGGGTCGAGACCCTTCTTCAGATTGATGGAGATGGAAGTGAATATAGACTGATCTGAATAAAGGCTCATTTAGAGTTTTAGCCAATAAATCTCCTCTTACAGTTCCCCTTGTTTTTCTGAAAACCTCTTCTTTCAATGCTAGTAAATGTGCAGCAGATCTTTTAATTCCCTTTTAATGTTTGCTGTCAATTGATTCCCTTTAATTTCTTTATCTCCTCATTTCCTTTGCGCTTCCCCAGTATATATTGCATTTGGTCAAGCTCTTCCTAATTTTCTGCAGCATGCTGCAGTTGGTCGAGTTCTATACACTACATTTATTTTAATGCAATTCATTTTGTGCTTAATTCTCCCTCTTAGTTCAGACTAAGAGCAGCATGTCTAAAAGAAATTAGAACAAGTCAGCTAGGACTCACTTGGCCTGCATTGATTTGAAGTCAGATATCTTAAATTCAGTTGATTGCACATTGCCAGTGGAAATATCCTCTTTAAATGACTAAATGTCTGCATGCTTGCTGTTAATTAGTTTCTAATAGATAGTTGGAGAACCAAATTTAGGGCATAACCTTAGAGTCAACCCAAGGCATACACAGGCATTAGACTGGTCTGAAAATCACTAGACAAACTCTATCCTGACAAACTGCATCACTGAAATAAAATCTTGGCTTCAAATCAATTTCCTCAAACTAAACTGTGACAAATCCAAAATCGTCATCATCGGACCAAACACGCTCACCAAATCCACCCACAACTTCACCCTCAACATCGACGATTTCCCAGTATCCACCTCCCCTCATATCCGGAATCTTGGCATCATTTTTGATCAAACCCTCTCCTTCGACAAACACATCAAACACATCACCAAGACAGCCTTCTTCCACCTCCAAAACATCGCCCGTCTCCGTCCATCCCTCTCCTCCACAGCTGCAGAAACCCTCATCCACGCCTTCATCACCTCCCGTCTGGACTACTGTAACAGCCTCCTCTATGGTTCACCCTCAAAAATCATCAATAAACTCCAATACATCCAGAACTCCGCTGCCCGTCTACTCACCCACTCCCCGATCCGTGACCATATCACCCCCGTCCTTTACAAGCTCCACTGGCTCCCCATCCCCCAGAGAATCCAGTACAAAATCCTCCTCATGACTTACAAAGCCCTCCATAACCTGGCCCCATCCTACCTGACTGACCTCCTCCACAGACACACTCCCACCCGGACCAAACTCAGATCCTGGGGGGACAGGGCTTTCTCCATCGCTGCTCCCACCCTCTGGAACTCACTACCTCAAACCATCAGAGACTCCTCCTCACTCACCACATTCAAAACATCACGAGGGTAAACTAGCCAATAATATAAAGGAGGATAGCAAAAGTTTTTTTAGGTACGTGAAGAGGAAAAAAATAGTCAAGGCAAATGTGGGTCCCTTGAAGACAGAAGCAGGGGAATTTATTATGGGGAACAAAGAAATGGCAGACGAATTAAACCGTTACTTTGGATCTGTCTTCACTGAGGAAGATACACACAATCTCCCAAATGTTCTAGGGGCCGGAGAACCTAGGGTGATGGAGGAACTGAAGGAAATCCACATTAGGCAGGAAATGGTTTTGGGTAGACTGATGGGACTGAAGGCTGATAAATCCCCAGGGCCTGATGGTCTGCATCCCAGGGCACTTAAGGAGGTGGCTCTAGAAATAGTGGAAGCATTGGAGATCATTTTTCAATGTTCTATAGATTCAGGATCAGTTCCTGTGGATTGGAGGATAGCAAATGTTATCCCACTTTTTAAGAAAGGAGGGAGAGAGAAAACGGGTAATTATAGACCAGTTAGTCTGACATCAGTGGTGGGGAAGATGCTGGAGTCAATTATAAAAGACGAAATTGCTGAGCATTTGGATAGCAGTAACAGGATCATTCCGAGTCAGCATGGATTTACGAAGGGGAAATCATGCTTGACAAATCTACTGGAATTTTTTGAGGATGTAACTAGGAAAATTGACAGGGGAGAGTCAGTGGATGTGGTGTACCTCGACTTTCAGAAAGCCTTCGACAAGGTCCCACATAGGAGATTAGTGGGCAAAATTAAGGCACATTGTATTGGGGGTAGGGCACTGACATGGATAGAAAATTGGTTGACAGACAGAAAGCAAAGAGTGGGGATAAATGGGTCCCTTTCGGAATGGCAGGCAGTGACCAGTGGGGTACCGCAAGGTTCGGTGCTGGGACCCCAGCTATTTACGATATACATTAATGACTTAGACGAAGGGATTAAAAGTACCATTAGCAAATTTGCAGATGATACTAAGCTGGGGGGTAGTGTGAATTGTGAGGAAGATGCAATAAGGCTGCAGGGTGACTTGGACAGGTTGTGTGAGTGGGCGGATACATGGCAGATGCAGTTTAATGTAGATAAGTGTGAGGTTATTCACTTTGGAAGTAAGAATAGAAAGGCAGATTATTATCTGAATGGTGTCAAGTTAGGAGGAGGGGGAGTTCAACGAGATCTGGGTGTCCTAGTGCATCAGTCAATGAAAGGAAGCATGCAGGTACAGCAGGCAGTGAAGAAAGCCAATGGAATGTTGACCTTCATAACAAGAAGAGTTGATTATAGGAGCAAAGAGGTCCTTCTACAGTTGTACAGGGCCCTGGTGAGACCGCACCTGGAGTACTGTGTGCAGTTTTGGTCTCCAAATTTGAGGAAGGATATTCTTGCTATGGAGGGCGTGCAGCGTAGGTTCACTAGGTTAATTCCCGGAATGGCGGGACTGTCGTATGTTGAAAGGCTGGAGCGATTGGGCTTGTATACACTGGAATTTAGAAGGATGAGGGGGGATCTTATTGAAACATATAAGATAATTAGGGGATTGGACACATTAGAGGCAGGAAACATGTTCCCAATGTTGGGGGAGTCCAGAACAAGGGGCCACAGTTTAAGAATAAGGGGTAGGCCATTTAGAACGGAGATGAGGAAGAACTTTTTCAGTCAGAGAGTGGTGAAGGTGTGGAATTCTCTGCCTCAGAAGGCAGTGGAGGCCAGTTCGTTGGATGCTTTCAAGAGAGAGCTGGATCGAGCTCTTAAGGATAGCGGAGTGAGGGGGTATGGGGAGAAGGCAGGATCGGGGTACTGATTGAGAGTGATCAGCCATGATCGCATTGAATGGCGGTGCTGGCTCGAAGGGCTGAATGGCCTACTCCTGCACCTATTGTCTATTGTCTATTGAAGTCTCACCTGTTCAACACTGCCTTCAACCACTGACCGCCGCTTCACCTTATTCTTCCTTTTCTGTTTGTTTATTTATTTATTTTTATGTTTTATTTACCCTGTAAAGCGTCTTTGAGTGTCCAGAAAAAGCGCTATACAAATGTAATGTATTATTATTATTATTATAGACATATGTTGAAAGACTGGAGCGACTAGGCTGGAATTCACTGGAATACTAGGCTGTAATACACTGGAATTTACAAGGATGAGAGGAGATCTTATCGAAACGTATAAGATTATTAAAGGGTTGGACACGTTAGAGGCAGGAAACATGTTCCCAATGTTGGGGGAGTCCAGAACAAGGGGCCACATTTTAAGAATAAGGGGTAGGCCATTTAGAACTGAGATGAGGAAAAACTTTTTCAGTCAGAGAGTGGTGAATCTGTGGAATTCTCTGCCTCAGAAGGCAGTGGAGGCCAATTCTCTGAATGCATTCAAGAGAGAGCTAGATAGAGCTCTTAAGGATAGCGGAGTCAGGGGGGTATGGGGAGAAGGCAGGAACTGGGTACTGATTTAGAATGATCAGCCATGATCACATTGAATGGCGGTGCTGGCTCGAAGGGCCGAATGGCCTCCTCCTGCACCTATTGTCTATTGTCTATTGACTGCTGATGCTGCAACCTTAGACCTTTAAACTTTATAGAGGCGTGGCTCGGATGTGGGAGGAAACCGGAGCACCCGGAGGATGGTCACAGGGAGAACGTGCAAACTCCGCAGAGGTAGCACCCGAGGCCAGGATCGTACCCGGGTGTCTGGCGCTGTGCGGCAGCGGCTCCACCAGCTGCTCCACCGTGCTGCAGGGACAGAATTTTGGGTGGTGGGTGTTGATAGGAATATGTGAAGATGAGGTGATAGAGATGAGGTGGCAGGGGAAAAATAGTGGAGGGAATCGGGATTGCTCCGTGCTGGCATAGACTTGCTGGGCTGAGTGGCCTCCTCCTATATAATCAGTTCTCAGCCAACTCTCACTTGACCAACGTGATCTGAATTCCTCTCTCCATTCTCCCGATCAGTTCGATGCTGGCTCTCAGAGCAATTCCATCAATATAATTCCCCCCCCCCCCCTCCCCCCTTACCTCCCCTATAACACATTGGCTGCCCCATTTCCCTGCCATCCACCCTCGGGGTCATTTACAATCTGCAATTAACTTTAGTTTAGTTTGGAGATACGGTGCGGAGCCAGGCCCTTCGGCCCTCCGAGTCCGTGCTGCCCAGCTTCTGCACACTAGCGATATCCTACACACCAGGGACAATTTACAATCCTTACCGAAGCCAATCCACCTACAAACCGGGGGAAAACCCACGCACTTACGGGGAGAACGTACAAACTCCACACTGACAGCACCCATCATCAGGATCGAGTCAGGATCACTGGCGCTGTGAGGCAGCAGCTCTACTGCTGCTCCACTGTGCCGCCCCATTTTTCCATACTCCCGGTGGCCGAGCACTTCAACTCCCCCTCCCATTCCCAGTCTGACCTTTCTGCCATGGGCCTCCTCCAGTGCCATAGTGAGGCCCACCGGAAATTGGAGGAACAGCACCTCATATTTCGCCTGGGCAGCTTGCAGCCCAGTGGTATGAACATCGACTTCTCCAACTTTAGATAGTTCCTCTGTCCCTCTCTTCCCCTCCCCCTTCCCAGTTCTCCCTCTATCTTCCTGTCTCCACCTATATCCTTCCTTTGTCCCGCCCCCGTGACATCAGTCTGAAAAAGGGTCTCGACCGGAAAAGTCACCCATTCCTTCTCTCCCGAGATGCTGCCTGACCTGCTGAGTTACTCCAGCTCTTTGTGAATATTTACCATACTGTTGATCTCCTCCTGTCCTGGAGATGCTTACAGTTCCTGCAAGGTCGCAGTGCAGACAGCACGGTCATTCGGCTTCCTCTGAGCTCCAGTGACAAGGGTTCAATCCCGGCTTGTGGTGCTATCTGTGTGAAGTTTGCACTTCAGATAGATAATTCCTCCACGCACTTCAGATAGATAATTCCTCCAATTGCTTTGGAAGCCCATGTGGTTGCTGGGAGAATGTGAAGACTTATCAATTGGTGCTTTGCTGGCCTTAGCCATTACTTCCGTTGGAAGAAAAGCCTTTGTATATCTCTACTTTAAATCAATGGCTTAAATGTGTTGCCTCTAATTATTAATCCATTGAACTAGGGGAAATAGATTATCTCTCATCCTACTCAAAGAACTATCAAATCTCCTCTTGATCTTCTCCACTCTGTACCTACATGTAACTTTAATCTCACATCTTCACACGGGGGACAGTTTACAGAAGCTGATTAAAAGGCGATTAATTTGCAAGCCCGAGCGTTTGCATGTTGCGGGAGGGAGCCTGGAGAACTGGGGAGGAGACTAATGCACTCGCTGGACGAATGTGGTCACAGGGAGAATGTACTGACCCCACACTGACAGTAACTGAGGTCAGGATTAGTTTAGTTTAGAGATACAGCGCGATAACGGGCCCTTCGGCCCACCAGGTCTGTATTGACCGACGATCCCCGCACATTAACACTATCCTACACACACAGTGGGGACAATTTTACATTTGTACCAAGCTAATTAACCTACAAACCTGTACGTTTTTGGAGTGTGGGAGGAAACCGGAGATCCCGGGGAAAACCCATGCAGGTCATGGGGAGAACGTACCTACTCCGTACAGACAGCACCCGCAGTCGGGATCGAACCCGGGTCTCTGGCGCTGTGAGGCAGCAACTCTACCGCTGCGCCACCGTGCCGCACATGGTTGAACCCTGGTCGCCGGTGTTTTGCGGCAGCAGAGCTACTTGCCGTGACGCTCTATGGGGGCCCTCGGGTCTGAAGAAGGGTCTCGACCCAAAACCTCACCCATTCCTTCCCTCCAGAGATGCTGCCTGACCCACTGAGTTACTCCAGCATTTTGTGAGAGTCGGGTCTGATGACGTTTATCCCTCAACACGAGCAGAATCAGGGCGGTTACCTCATTGCTATTTCAGCTTGTGTCTTCTCTTCCAAAGGCACCACGCATAAGTGCCTGATTGACTGTGAAGTGCGATGAGGTGCCCTGAAGAAATGAAAGGCAAGTTTGTTTTTCCTGTAAGGTTAAATTGGAAAGCTGCAACACGAGTGATATTGAATCTGATGTTCGATAGAACATCTTTACACAAAGGTTGCTGTATATCTGGAACAATTTGCTAGGCAGAGACATTTGAAACAAACCCATTGTAGTTAGCGAAAGAAATTCTGGGCACACCTTTTCATCTTTGTTTATTGTCACGTGTACCGAGGTACAGTGAAAAGCTTTTGTTGCGTGCAGCAGAAAAAACAAAACATGATTGCAGTTGAGCCATTTACAGTGTATAGATACATCATAAGGAAATAACGTTTAGTGCAAGGTAAAGCCAGCAAAGTCCGATCAAGGATAGTCCGAGGGTCACCAATGAGGTAGATAGTAGTTCAGCACTGCTCTCTGGTTGTGGTAGGATTGTACAGTTGCCTGATAATTTGGATAGCAGTAACAGGATCATTCCGAGTCAGCATGGATTTACGAAGGGGAAATCATGCTTGACAAATCTACTGGAATTTTTTGAGGATGTAACTAGGAAAATTGACAGGGGAGAGTCAGTGGATGTGGTGTACCTCGACTTTCAGAAAGCCTTCGACAAGGTCCCACATAGGAGATTAGTGGGCAAAATTAGAGCACATGGTATTGGGGGTAGGGTACTGACATGGATAGAAAATTGGTTGACAGACGGAAAGCAAAGAGTGGGGATAAATGGGTCCCTTTCGGAATGGCAGGCAGTGACCAGTGGGGTACCGCAAGGTTCGGTGCTGGGACCCCAGCTATTTACGATATACATTTATGACTTAGATGAAGGGATTAAAAGTACCATTAGCAAATTTGCAGATGATACTAAGCTGGGGGGTAGTGTGAATTGTGAGGAAGATGCAATAAGGCTGCAGGGTGACTTGGACAGGTTGTGTGAGTGGGCGGATACATGGCAGATGCAGTTTAATGTAGATAAGTGTGAGGTTATTCACTTTGGAAGTAAGAATAGAAAGGCAGATTATTATCTGAATGGTGTCAAGTTAGGAAGAGGGGATGTTCAACGAGATCTGGATGTCCTAGTGCATCAGTCACTGAAAGGAAGCATGCAGGTACAGCAGGCAGTGAAGAAAGCCAATGGAATGTTGGCCTTCGTAACAAGAGGAGTTGAGTATAGGAGCAAAGAGGTCCTTCTACAGTTGTACCGGGCCCTGGTGAGACCGCACCTGGAGTACTGTGTGCAGTTTTGGTCTCCAAATTTGAGGAAGGATATTCTTGCTATTGAGGGCGTGCAGCGTAGGTTCACTAGGTTAATTCCCAGAATGGCGGGACTGTCGTATGTTGAAAGGCTGGAGCAATTAGGCTTGTATACACTGGAATTTAGAAGGATGAGGGGGGATCTTATTGAAACGTATAAGATAATTAGGGGATTGGACACATTAGAGGCAAGAAACATGTTCCCAATGTTGGGGGAGTCCAGAACAAGGGGCCACAGTTTAAGAATAAGGGGTAGGCCATTTAGAACGGAGATGAGGAAGAACTTTTTCAGTCAGAGAGTTGTGAATCTGTGGAATTCTCTGCCTCAGAAGGCAGTGGAGGCCAGTTCGTTGGATGCTTTCAAGAGAGAGCTGGATAGAGCTCTTAAGGATAGCGGAGTGAGGGGGTATGGGGAGAAGGCAGGAGCGGGGTACTGATTGAGAGTGATCAGCCATGATCGCATTGAATGGCGGTGCTGGCTCGAAGGGCTGAATGGCCTACTCCTGCACCTATTGTCTATTGTCTATTGTCTATAACAGCTGGGAAGAAACTGTCTCTGAAACTGGAGGTGTGAGTTTTCACACATCTATACCTTTTGCCTGATGGGAGAGGAGAGGATAGGGAGGGGCCAGGGTGCAGCTCGTCCTTGATTATTCTGCTGGCCTTGCCGAGGCAGCGTGAGGTATAAATGGAGGCAATGGAAGGAGGTTGGTTTGTGTGATGGTCTGGGCTGCGTCCACAATTCGCTGCAACGTCTTGCGGCCTTTTTATAAGGTACCTGAGAAGGCAGGTCCCTTGAGCTGGTGTCCTTTTCCGTTCTTGACTTCTCTTTTGATGTCATAAAATAAGATTGATTAGCGCAGAGGACAGTGGGTGGGGTAATGGTTCATGGTGGGGAACCTTTACTTCAGTGTGGATCAATGCATTGAATAACGTGCGCTCCAGTTGGAACCAACAGCCCGGGGCCCCGGGCTTTATGGGGCCTTGAACTGAGGAATTAGTGATCATGATTTAATTACAGCTGCTCTGTTGACTGACAATTTGAAGTCCGTTTCGGTGGATTTATTTTGCCGAATTAAAGCTTCAATTTTAGAGTGAACCAGGCCTAGAAAATGACTAAAGCGACAGCCCCCCATCCCATCACCAGCTCTGACCCCATCACCAGCTCCCCACTCCTATCACCAGCCCCCCACTCCTATCACCAGCCCCCCGCTCCTATCACCAGCCCCCCACTCCTATCACCAGCCCCTCACTCCTACCACCAGCCCCATTTAACGTGTAGACAATAGGTGCATGAGTAGGCCATTCGGCCCTTCAGGCCAGCACCACCATTCAATGTGATCATGGCTGATCATTCTCAATCAGTACCCCGTTCCTGCCTTCTCCCCATACCCCCGGACTCCACTATCCTTAAGAGCTCTATCTAGCTCTCTCTTGCATGCATTCAGAGAACTGGCCTCCACTGCCTTCTGAGGCAGAGAATTCCACAGATTTACAACTCTCTGACTGAAAACGTTTTTCCTCATCTCCGTTTTTTCTTATCACTGTTCTAAATGGCCTATCCCTTATTCTTAAACTGTGGCCCCTGGTTCTGGACTCCCCCAACACTGGGAACATGTTTCCTGCCTCCAATGTGTCCAACCCCTTAATAATCTTATATGTTTCAATAAGGTCCCCTTTCATCCTTCTAAATTCCAGTGTATATAAGTCTAGTCGCTCCAGTCTTTCAACATACGACAGTCCCGCCATTCCGGGAATTAACCTAGTAAACCTACGCTGCATGCCCTCAATAGCAAGAATATCCTTCCTCAAATTTGGAGACCAAAACTGCACACAGTACTCCAGGTGCGGTCTCACTAGGGCCCTGTACAACTGCAGAAGTACCTCTTTGTTCCTATACTCAACTCCTCTTGTTATAAAGGCCAACATTCCATTGGGTTTCTTCACTGCCTGCTGTACCTGCATGCTTCCTTTCAGTGACTGATGCACTAGGACACCCAGATCTCGTTGTACGGCCCCTTTTCCTAACTTGACACCATTCAGATAATAATTTGCCTTCCTATTCTTTCCACCAAAGTGGATAACCTCACACTTATCCACATTAAACTGCATTTGCCATGCATCTGCCCACTCACACAACCTGTCCAAGTCACCCTGCAACCTCATAACATCTTCCTCACAGTTCACACTGCCCCCAGCTTTGTGTCATCTGCAAATTTGCTAATGTTACTTTTAATCCCTTCATCCAAGTTATTAATGTATATTGTAAATAGCTGCGGTCCCAGCACCGAGCCTTGCGGTACCCCACTAGTCACTGCCTGCCATTCTGAAAGGGACCCATTTATCCCCACTCTTTGCTTTCTGTCTGCCAACCAATTTTCTATCCATGTCACTACCCTACCCCCAATACCATGTGCTCTAATTTTGCACACTAATCTATGTGGGACCTTGTCGAAGGCTTTCTGAAAGTCAAGGTACACTACATCCACCGGCTCTCCCTTGTCCATTTTCCTAGTTACATCCTCAAAAAATTCCAGAAGATTAGTCAAGCATGATTTCCCCTTCGTAAATCCATGCTGACTCAGAATGATCAGGAAGCAATCCAGAGATAACCCACTTCGACGTCCTACTTCTCAGGCTTCTTCCCAACTCTCTAAACTCACGTTGCAGTACCTCCTTCCTCTTCCTCCTGACGTCGTTCGTGCCCACGTGCACAACTACTTCCGGTTGATCGCGTTCCCTTGCTAGGATGTTCTGAAGCCAGTCCGTGATGTCATGAACCCTGGCACCAGGGAGGCAACAGACCATTCTCAAGTCCCTCCTGCAGCCACAGAATCTACTGTCCGTACCTCGGACAATGGAGTCACCCACTACTATGGCTCTTCCCGACTTCTGTCTCCCCGGTCGGGTCTCCTTGCCTGGATTAGAGCCACCGACCTGTCCGCCGCTCGGACTGGAAGCGTCTTCTGCCCCGACAGCTCCCAAGAGGGTGTACCTGTTTGCAATACGCACAGCCACTGGGGTCTCCTGTAGTCCATGTTTACTCCTCTTTGAAACGGTCTCCCACCTTCGCTCGACCTGGACCCTTGGCGTGACAGCCTCACAGTAGGTCCTGTCCAGGAAACTCTCGCATTCCCGGATGGCCCTGAGGTCGTCCAGCTGCTTTTCCAACTCCACCACACGTCCATTCAGGAGCTGCACCTGGACACAGTTCTTGCAGGTGTAGCTCCCAGAAGCTCCAGCGGTGTCCCTACCTTCCCACATCCTGCAGGAAACACACTGCACCAACTTGTCCGCCATTACTTTAGTGTCAAAAACAAATCAGGCTTAAAAACAAGTGTACCCTCCTCACCGAAGACTCGCAGCCAAAGACTCGCAGCCAAAGACTCGCACTTTTCTCACAGGGCACTTTTCTCACAGGCACACTTTTCTCACAGGCACACTTTTCTCACAGGGCACTTTTCTCACAGGGCACTTTACTTCCTTCGACAGGGCCACACCCCTTGTGCAAGCCTTGTTTATATCAGTCACTAAATTGACTAATTGGCCAATTTACCAAGCTTCTAATTTAATTGCTGTAATTCACAGTTACTTTCTTTCAGCCAACGGTCGGTCCTTGCTCCTGCTGCTCCTCTCCCGACCTTTACTGACTGACTGCTATTATTAGTAATTATAATCCTGGTTGTTCGCTACCTTTTCAATGCTCACATTCTGTGAACACGGAACATGGAACAGTGCGGCCTCGGAACAATGAAGAGGGCCGGACACGATGCCACGTTAAACCTGCATGCGATCCAAACCCCTTTATTCCCTGCACTTCCCTCTTTAGCCTGAGGGTGGTGACTCTGTGGAGTTCATTGCCACAGAAGGCACCTGTGGAGGCCGAGTCAATGGACGTCTTTAAGGCGGAGACTGACAGGTTCTTGATTAGTACGGGTGTCAGAGGTTAGAGAGAGAAGGCGGGAGAATGGGGTTGAGAGGGAAAGATGGATCAGCCATGATTGAATGGCCGAGTGGACTTGATGGGCCGAATGGCCTAATTCTGCTCCTATAACTCATGAACGTCCAGGTGCCCGTCTAAAAGCCTCTCAAACGCCACTTTCGTGTCTGCCTCCACCACCACCTCTAGCAATGCGTTCCAGGTCCCCACCACTGTTCTGTGTTAAAAAAAAAAGTAATCGCGCATCTCCATTAAACTTCCCCCTCTCACATTATGGCCATGCCCTCTTTTCTTTTGGAATTTCACCCTTTCTGAAGATTTTTAACTTTTGTCCATGTACTCGAGTCCAAGCCAGGGCGGGGAAGAAGTCCTGATGCCACCCCTCATGGTGGCGACAACAACCTTCACATCCTTCTGGTCTCAAAAAAAAACATGTCAATGTTTCTGTTTTGTTTCTTCGCCAGGACAAATTTCCACATATGCTGTGCCTGTCGCTTTCATCGGAAGGCTTTAGTTTTTTCCGATTCCTATCATGTCTTATTTGTACCTTGTACACAGAGTAAATTCTCTAATTAACAAATGCATGGTATTTGCATATCGTCATGTTCTAATGAATCCCATTGATTCGGTCCTGCTGGCAGTGGGATGATTAAGCGATGGGTTATTTATGAGCCCAAACCATGCCCCGCCTGCTGTGAGCATGAAGGGAATATTCGGGAAGGCACTGATGTTTCCAGTCAGTGCTCAGAGTTACAATTCGCAACGGTGCTGGATGAGGCTGGTTGCTGCCAGAATACTCTGGCACTTATCCACATCGCAACACGCACTACCCTAATCTTCTAACTACCAGAACCACAATTCCTTCAAAAAGTCATTTGAAGGGAAAGATTAAGCATTTTGCATTCACATTTCTGTTAGTTTAGTCCAGTCTAGTTTGGTTAGGTTTAGAGATACAGCGCTGACACAGGCCCTTCGGCCCGCCGTGCCCGCGCCGACCAGCGTACATCGCACATTAACTCTGCCCTACATACTCTCGGGACAATTTTACATTAATACGATGCCAATTAACCAACAAACCTGTAGGTGTTTGGAGTGTGGGCGGAAACTGGAGGTCTTGGAGCAAATCCATGCCGGTCACGGGGAAGTGTGTACAAACTCCGTACAGACAGCACCCGTCGACATGATCGAACCTGGGTCATTGGCACTGTAAGGCAGCAACTCTACCACTGCACCGCCACTATATAGTCCAGTCTATATATTGTCAAGCGTACAATGAAATGCTTGTTCTGCATGCTAGCCAGTTAAATCAGTCTGTACTCGAGTGCAATAGATCCTCTGCTGGGATCACACGCAGAGAGTTGCCGAACTCTGGGCCATCTTGTGACTTCCAAGTCCCCAAAAAGTTCAATCTTGGTTGGCCCAAGGAGATAAGGCCTAGATGGAATGAATGTGGAGAGGATGTTTACACTCGTTGGAGAGTCTAGGACTAGAGGCCATAGCTACAGAATAAAAGGACGTACCTTTAGAAGGGAGATGAGAAGGGATTTCTTTAGTCAGAGGCGGTGAATCTGTGGAATTCACACTAGGCTGTGGAGGCCAAGTCAATGGATATTTTTAAGGCAGAGATTGGAGGATTCTTGAATAGTGTGGTTGTCTGGGGTTATGGGGCGAAGGCAGGAGAAGGGTGTTGAGAGGGAGAGATGGATCAGCCATGATTGAATGGCGGAGTAGACTTGATGGGCTGAATGGCCTAATTCTACTCCTAGCACATGATCTTCTGATGTTATGAGATGTTTCACACTTCCCCAATCGTCCCATCTCCCTCTTCAGTGGGACTGTTCTGGTGTCAGCTCCCCTCTGGGACTAGTTGTTCTGATCGCTCACTTAACTGCGGTCCCTCAAATAATACCATCCCCATAAAGATTATCCTTTACTGGCTTTACCTTGCACCAAACGTTATTCCCTTATCATGTGTCTATACTCTGTAAATGGCTCGATTGTAATCATGCATTGTCTTTCCGCTGACTAGTTAGCACACATCAAAGGCTTTTCACTGTACCTCGGTACACGTGACAAACTAAACTGAACTGATTATTCAATCTCCCCACTGTGTGTGTATGTCTGACACATCTCCCCCCCCTTTTCATCTCTCTATCTCCATCACACCGGGCAGACTATCGACTGACGTCCACTACAAACTCACTGACTCCCATAGCTGCCTTGAGCACACGCCCTCTCACTCCTACACGTAATGCTCAACGCTGGGAGAACATATATCACTCAAACCCTTTTCCATCGTTATTTCTTCATGAAACTTCAACAAGTTTGAATGTAATCTGTAAACAGTTCCCTTCAGTTTAGTTTATTATCACGTGTACCGAGGTACAGTGAAAAGCTTTTGTTGCGCGCTAAACATAGAAACATAGAAAATGTGTGCAGGAGTAGGCCATTCCACCCTTTGAGCCAGCACCGCCATTCAATATGATCATGGCTGTTCATCCAAAATCCAAGTCTGAAGAAGGGTCTCGACCCGAAACGTCGCCCATTCCTTCTCTCCCGAGATGCTGCCTGACCTGCTGAGTTACTCCAGCATTTTGTGAATAAATACATCCAAAATCAGTGACCCATTCCTGCTTTCTCCTCATATCCCTTGATTCCGTTGGCCCTGTGAGCTACATCCAACTCTCTCTTTGAGAATCTCTGACTTGCTCACCAGTCAGTGTCAAGACAATACATGATTACAATCGAGCCAGTTACAGTGTATAGAGATACATGATAAGGGAAGAGCTCGCTAGCATTAGGGGTGATGGGCTAACAAGGTTATAAGAACAAATTGTATCCGAGAAGCCTTGGAGTGCTTTTCACTGTATCCAAATCAAAGTAAAGCAGATGGGTTAATGCCTTGCTGTGCAAGTGCTTTCTTCCTCGTCCTGTGGCTGTCATGATGCCTGCAAAGCTAGCGGCTAATTCACACATTATGATTTAAATGAGATGTTGCGCAACAGAATCACTAACACTGGTGTCAAGTGGCAGATTTTATACACTCTGGGTTGAGAGATTTCATCTGCCTGTGGGATTACATGTAAATTTATGCCTTATGAATTCAGAGTGAAACTTAGGGGTTAAAATGCAGAGAGATCCCCACAAGAGATGTATTCAGAGTGCAATTTCCATTGCTTCTGTGACTCTTTACAATGTTCTAGGAAGGAACTGCGGATGCTGGTTTAAATCGAAGATAAACACAAAATGCTGGAGTAACTCAGCGGGGCAGGCAGCATCTCTGGATAGAAGGAATGGGTGACGTTTCGAGTCGAGACCCAAAACGTCACCCATTCCTTCTCTCCAGAGATGCTGTCCCACTGAGTCACTCCAGCTTTCTGTATCCAACTTAAAAGAGACTATGTAGAGATAAACTAGTTAACTTTGTTATTTCTCGACTAATTGGTTGTTGCATTCCCTGCATGACAACGGCAGCTCCTTTGCAGAATGTACATAGTCGACCGTGAAACACTGTGAAATGTCTGGAGGCATTTATTTGTGAGTTCTTTCGTCCTTCATTTTCACTCTGAACTCAGTCACCGAGATCTTTGCAGAGGCAACTGGTTCTGTGGTGCTCTACTTGACTGCAGCCTGCCCACGGCAACTGTCGGTCACAGCGTGGTCAAGATCAGGGCCTTGCTCTGTTGGGCGGTGGCACCAGTTCCCGGTCCCTGTGGCTCTGAACTTCTTGAAAGCCACTCCATCATCTCATTTGCGGTGAAATCGATTGTCCCCCAGCCCGCCCCCCTCACCCTCACTAGCTGGAAAGGGTGCAGAGAAGATTTCCGAGGACGTTACCAGGACATCAGTCTGAAGAAGGGTCTCGGCCCGAAACATCACCCATTCCCTCTCTCCTAGATGTTGCCTGACCTGCCGAGTTACTCCAGCATTTTGTAATACCCAGGGCTCGAGGGCCTGAGCTATAGAGCAAAGTTGAGCAGGCTGGGACTCCCGTTCTTTGGAGTGCAGGAGGATGAGGGGTGATCTTATGGAGGTGTACAAAATCATGAGAGGAATAGATCGGGTAGACACACTGAGTCTCGTACCCAGAGCAGGGTAATCGAGAAGCAGATGACATAGGTTTAAGGTGAGGGGGGGAAGATTTTAATGGGAACCTGAGCGGTAAATTTGTTATATAAAGGATGGTGGGTGCATGGAACGAGCTGCTGGAGGAGGTGTTTGAGTCAGGTACGATCGTGACGTTTAAGAAACATATAGACAGGTACATAGGTAGAATAGTTTAGAGGGACATGGACCAAGCACAGGCAGGTGGGACTAGTGTAGCTGGGACATGATGGTCGCTGTGGGAAAATTGGGCCAAAGGGCCTGTTTCCACGCTGTATCACTCTATGATTCTATAACTCTATGTCTCTATGCCTAGCTGTGGGTTGGCGACTCTACTTTCAATCTTGAGGACAACACAAGGCCTCCCATTCTTGCAAGGAAGCTTCATTACAGTATTATAGAGTCTGAAGAAGGGACTCGACCTGAAACGTCACCATTCCTTCTCTCCAGAGATGCTGCCTGTCCCGCTGAGTTACTCCAGCATTTTGTGTCTACCTTCATGATAGTATTGCACTTCCATCATCACTTTGGCCCCAAGTTAATGGAGGGAAGATACTGACTGGCTAAAATGAGTCATACCTCCTACTTCAAAAGGAGCCATTCCCAATTCAGAAGATAAACACAAAATGCTGGAGAAACTCAGCGGGACAGTCAGCATCTCTGGAGAGAAGGAATAGGTGACGTTTCGGGTCGAGACCCTTCTTCACCCATTCCTTCTCTCCACAGATGCTGCCTGTCCCGCTGAGTTACTCCCGCCATTTTGTGTCTATCTTCGGTTTAAACCAGCATCTGCAGTAACTTCCTACACATTCCCAATGCAGACCACTTTGCTACAGGTTTGGGCTACAGAAGGGCTCCCATCGTTTCTCAGTTGTGGAATGGCTAGATATGCTCTCCTGGTACTTCCCCGTCCAGAGATGTCCACTACCCCTCCCATCCCGTGTAAAATCCAGTAAAGGCCAGGACAAATGAAGAGGAATCAGTTATTATCCCGGTCCGTGCCCCCAGCTGGAAGCAAACAAAAGGTTGTCAGCACCTTCAAGATACATTTACCAATTTCCAGCCTGCAGGATTAAGATTTGTAAATCTCTGAGATTTATTAAGAGAATTCATTGAATAAGGCTATAAGCTCTGAGCGGGTTTAAAAAAAAATGCCTTAACAAGATTAATTTGCCAGCATTCTTTTGATGAAAACAATTTTTGAATAAAGAATAATCACTTTGTTGATGGATGTGATGAAGTGTTGGCATTCTGTACTCAGAAGCCAGACCCTCTGGTGCCAAGGAACCAGATGGAGATGAGTGAAACATGAGAGGAGTTGCATTCTCTGAAGTTGTAGACTTTGAAAACCAGACATGTGTTGCATTTATTGCTTCTGGCAGGCTTTCCCAGCGAAGAGCAAATTAAAAGGAAAAACAAAAAAAATGGGCCGCACATCTAAATGAATAAACAAGGGCAGACTTGGATTAAAACAAGCTTTTTAATCATTCAAAATGCAAACAGAAAATATTGGAAAAGCTCAACGGGCCAGGCAGTCTACGCAGAGAGGGGGACAAAGTTAATGTCTGAAGAAGGGTCTCGACCCGAAAATCCAACTATCCTTGTGTTCCAGGGTTGTTGCCTGACCTGCTGAGTTACTCCAGCGCTTTGTGTCCTTCTGATGGAATTGACCATTTCACTGGTAATGACTTCATTCTTGTGTCCTGCTGCCTTATGCTTTTTTTCCCCAGAGGCACCCCCTTGTTTATGGTTCAGGAACAAAGCATGAATTAAGAGCAATGTGAGTGAGACTCGCTCCAGGGATGGACGAGTAAATAATCTGCTCGATGGTCGTTCTTGTGGAAGGGCAGCTGTACTTGGCCGGTGGTGGACCTTGATGGTTTTGCTGTGTTCTCTTCAAGAGGAAGCTAGCATAAAGCGCATTGTGTTTACGCACATTAGTGACCACTTACCATCCAGCCACTTACTAATGTCCTCCATAGTCGCTGAGTGGCAGTGTCATGGGGGCATACAGTGCGGAAACAAGCACTTCCGCCCAACCTGCCCATATGTTTTTTTTAGATTTAGAGAGACAGCGTGGAAACAGGCCCTTCGGCCCACCGGGTCCGCGCCGCCCAGGAATCCCCGCACATTAACACTATCCTTCACACACTAGGGACAATTTTTTTAAATTATTTTTTTTAACATTTGCCCAGCCAATTAACCTACATACCTGTACGTCTTTAGAGTGTGGGAGGAAACCGAAGATCTCGGAGAAAACCCCCGCAGGTCACGGGGAGAACGTACACACTCCGTACAGACGGCGCCCGTAGTCAGGATCGAACCTGAGTCTCCGGCGCTGCATTCGCTGTAAGGCAGCAACTCTACCGCCACGCCACCGTCCCGCCCATATAACCAACATGCCCCATCTACACTCGTTCCACCTGCCTACGTTTGGCCCACATTCCTTTATCCTATCCATGTAACTGTCCAAATGTGTGTTTAAACATTGCGATAATTTGTGCCTCAACTACCTCCTCTGGCAGTCCATTCCATATACCTACCATCCTTTGTGCAAAAAAAAAAGTTGCCCCTCTGTTTCCTATTAAATAATTCCCCCCTCACCTTAAACCAATGTCCTCTGGTTTTGATTCCCCTACTCAGGGCAAAAGAAGGTGCATTTACCCTATTTATTCCTCTCATGATCTTACACACCTCTACAAGATTACCCCTCATCCTCCTGCACTCCGAGGAATAAAGTCCTCAGAAAGTGAAATTCCCTCCTGATTGAAACTGAATGCCAAACCATATCTCTGTAAGGATCCATTATTGAACTTACCAACAAAGGTGCCTGCTTTGTTCCATCTTAGATATAGAGTCATATAGCACAGAAAGAGGCCCTTCTGCCCACTGAGACCATACTCACCACCTAACATCCATTTACACTAATTACTTTTTAATCTCCCCCATTCCTATCGGCTCCTTCCCAAGATTCTACCACTCACCTCTACACAGGGACCAGTTTACTTTAGTTATTTATCCTACCAATCTGCACATCTTTGGGATGTGGAAGGAAACCGAGTTTGTACCTTCTCCCTGGGACCGCGTGGGTTTTCTCCGGGTGCTCTGGTTTCCTCCCAGACTCCAAAGACGTATATGTCTGCAGGATAATTGGCTTTGGTAATCTTGTAAATTGTCGGTGGAATGTATAAGATAGTGCTAGTGTGTGGGGATCACTGGTTGGCGCAGACTTGGTGGGCCAATGGATCTGCTTCTGCGCTGTATCTCTAAACTAAACTAAAAAAACATATGTCTAAAGCTGTTATGGAATGTAGGTTAGTTGGCCTCTGTAAATCATCCCTCGCGTGTAGGATGGAACGTAGTGTGCGGGTGATCGCTGGTCGGCGCGGACTTGGTGGGCCGAAAGGCCTGTCTCCACGCCGTTCCTCTAAACTAAACTATCCAGGACTGGAAAACTGTATCTTGAAAGAATGATTGAACAGGGTAGAGTTGTTGCCTTGGGAACAAAGAGGGCAAAGGGTGACTCAGTTGAGCTATATAAGATAACGAGTATGTTAGACAGAGATCTTCAGAAAATGGCGGCGCTGCCATAGCAGCTGCGGCTTACCTGCGGTCCATTTGTCTTTGTGTTTTTGTTGTTTTTTTGTCTTAATTGTAGTTGTGATGTGGTGTTTTTGTGTTTGTGTACTATGTGTGTATGTGGGGGGGAGGGGGGGAACTGTAAAATTGTAAATAGGTGTCCCTTCCGAACGGAGACCCGACCTTTGTTTTCTGGGTGTTGTCTCCGTTCCTGCTGCGGCCTACCATCGGCCCAACTCCTGGAGCTGGCGGCCTCCAGGGCTCCGGTTCGCAGAGCCCGCAGACCGGACTTACCATCAACGGAGCCGGCCGACTTCGGAGGCTGCGGGAGCGGCTGCGACTCACCTTAGGCTCGGGCCGCGTGGATGCCGACATCGGGAGCTCCGGCAGCGGCAGCGTGTTCGCCCGCCCCGGATCGCGGGGCTTGGGTCGCGGACATTTCACCGTCCGGCGCGGCCTAAGATAGGCCGCGGGATATTTCTCTGCTGGGCGGGGGCTTCAATGTCGGGAGCCACGACCGCCCCGACGTGCAGCAACAGCGGCAGCAGCAGCGTGTTCGCCCGCCCCGGATCGGACTTATCATCGGCGGAGCCGGCCGTCTTCGGAGGCTGCGGGAGCGGCTGCGACTCGCCTTAGGCTCGGGCCGCTGCGGACCGTCCGGCGCGGCCTGCAACCACAACAACCTGACTGCGGGAGAGGACAGCAGGAGAAGGGAAAAGACATTGTGGCCTTCCATCACAGTGAGGAGAGGACTGGAGGAGACTCACTGTGATGGATGTTTTCTTGATGGATGTTTCTTTTGTGTGTTTTGGGGGTTGTGTAATTTTAATGCCTATTTTGATGCTTTTGTTGTTGGACTGTGGGTGACTGAATTTCGTCCAATTTGGATGACAATAAAGCTATCTTGAATCTTGAATCTTGATCAAAGAAAGGAGTAATTTCCCTCAGCTGAGGAGTCAAAGGCAAGGGACACAAATTTAGACTAGTTAGTAGTGGATTGGAGGGCCGAGGAGAGTGGTGTGGGTGAAGTCACCTGGAGAGACACAAAATGCTGGAGCATCTCTGGAGAGAAGGAATGGGTGACGTTTCAGGTCGAGACCTTTCTTCAGACTGGAGAATAGTAGGGGCAGGCACCTGTCGCCTGAAAGAGAGAAACCATAAATCTATTTGAAAAAAAGCATGTGGATGTGTAGCTGGAAGAGATGCCATCTGCAAATCCATGGACCCAGTGACAGCGAGTGGAATTAAATCAGAGATCTCTTTTTTTGATCAGCTTGAAACTCCCACACCCTGTAATTTTGAGTAGTATGTATGATTTTGTTCCAGGAAGGCACAAAGTGGGTATCTGTACAGCGTTGCAATGAGTGTAGGAAGGAACTGTAGATCCTGGTTTATACCGAAGATAGACTGGAGTAACTCAGCAGGTCAGGCAGCATCACTGGAGAAAAAGGACGGGTGATGTTCAGAGATGCTACCTGGCCTTCTGAGTTACCCCAGCACTCTCGTTTACCTTCAGTGTTGCAATGACACCGAATGACTTTGTACTGCATCTATACTACAAGTAACTGTAATGTGCAGGGAGATTTATAGAACTGATTGCTGGAACGGAATTAGAAATGCCAATTGACATGGACGCAGACTGTTTCATTATGCGGAAGGTCACATGTGACAAATAGTTCACTGAATCTTCTCCGCTCGTTCATTGCTGCTTTTCAATTTCATAAGTTCACTAGTTCATTAATTATAGGATCAGAATTGGGCCATTCTACTCCAGCAGAGGGGGAAAGTTTAATGGAGATGTGCGGACCAAGTTTTTTACACAGAGTAGTGGGGGCCTGGAACGCACTGCCAGGGGTGGTGGTGGAGGCAGGTACGATAGTGGCATTTAAGGGGCTTTTAGATAGGCACCTAGAAGGTCATAGGTTATAGGAGCAGAATTGGGCCATTTGGCCCATCAAGTTTACTCTGCCATTCAATCATGGCTGATCTATCTCTGCCTCTCAACCCCTGACACCCGTGCTTTCGCCCCATAACCCCTGACACCCGTGCCTTCGCCCCATAACCCCTGACACCTGTGCCTTTGACATTTCGTTTGTACCCATGATATTTTCGCAGAGTCTAAAGGGCCCTCTTAAAACTGTGAACCTGAGTTGGTCAGCTTCGACTTTTCCAATCCTTCTTGCCAATTTAATGAAATGGACCTTTGCTTTTTTTTCTGGCGGCTGCTAAATGTAACAGTCACAAGGTACAGGACTACCAAACAAGGATGTTTAGTACTAATTCTGACAGCAAGGAACACATCACTTCAATTATACAAGACAACGTAATAACACTTGGCAGCATCAGTGCAGACAGAAGCAGAGTTAATATTTCAGGTCAAAGACCCCTTGTCAGTTTTGATGAAGCATCTTTGACCTGTTTTCCTTTCCACAGATAATGCTTCTTGTTACCACATCATATCATATCATATCATATATATACAGCCGGAAACAGGCCTTTTCGGCCCTCCAAGTCCATGCCGCCCAGCGATCCCCGTACATTAACACTATCCTACACCCACTAGGGACAATTTTTTTACATTTACCCAGCCAATTAACCTACATACCTGTACGTCTTTGGAGTGTGGGAGGAAACCGAAGATCTCGGAGAAAACCCACGCAGGTCACGGGGAGAACGTACAAACTCCTTACAGTGCAGCACCCGTAGTCAGGATCGAACCTGAGTCTCCGGCGCTGCATTCGCTGTAAAGCAGCAACTCTACCGCTGCGCTACCGTGCCGCCCTTACATCCATAGCCAAATAACTTGTTTACCTAATTATATACAGATAGAACGTAGAACAGCATAGTGCAGGAACAGGCCCTTCAGCCCACAATATCTGTGCCAAACATAATGCCACTTAAACTAATCTCCTCTGCCTGCATGTCGGTTTAGTTAATTGTCACGTGTGTCGAGGTACAGCGAAAAGCTTTTGTTTCATGCTACCCAGCCAGCGGAAAGACAATACATGATTACAATCGAGCCATTACAGTGCACAGATACATGATAAGGGAATAACTTTCAGTGCAAGGTTAAGCCAGCAAAGTCCGATCAAGGATAGTCTGAGGGTCACCAATGAGGTAGATAGTTCAGCACTGCTCTCTGGTTGTGGTAGCATGGTTCAGGTGACTGATAACAGCTGGGAAGAAACTGTTCTTGAATCTGGAGGTGTGCGTTTTCACACTTCTATAGCTTTTGCCTGATGGGAGAGGGGAGAATAGGGAGAGGCCAGGATATGACTGCGGTTCATATTCTCCTTTCCCCTGCACATCCACATGCCTGTCCAAAGTCTGTTAAATGCAACTATCGTATCTGCCTTCATCACCACCCTTTTGTAGTGTGTTTCAGGCACTCACCAGTCTGTGTAAAAAAAAAATTGTTCTGCACATTTCCTTTTGTAACCAGCAACGTTGAAGGTGGCTTTACAATTCTGCAAACAACTGCCAGAGAATTAAATACCGGAGAGGTTGTTTGTTCATTCAACCCAGGCCATCTTTTGCAATAACCTGCAGCATCCTCATTACATCGGCTAGTGCTCTTGAAGGATTTCAGTATTATCCTCAACACAATCAGAGTCTTTTCTCGGTGTCAGTAGTTTCTGATGAAGCACGTCCTGAATTTACTGCTTATTAGTCTGTTGCTTTCCCGTCTGCAATGACATCTGGCTCTGGGTACACCTTTCCTGCACCACCTCATACAGTCATAGAGTCATACACCAGGGAAGCAGGCCCTTCGGCCCAACTGGTCCGTGCCGATCAAGATGCCCCATCCAAGCTTATCATATCATATCATATCATATCATATATATACAGCCGGAAACAGGCCTTTTCGGCCCACCAAGTCCGTGCCGCCCAGCGATCCCCACACATTAACACTATCCTACACCCACTAGGGACAATTTTTATATTTACCCAGCCAATTAACCTACATACCTGTACGTCTTTGGAGTGTGGGAGGAAACCGAAGATCTCGGAGAAAACCCACGCAGGTCACGGGGAGAACGTACAAACTCCTTACAGTGCAGCACCCGTAGTCAGGATCGAACCTGAGTCTCCGGCGCTGCATTCGCTGTAAAGCAGCAACCCTACCGCTGCGCTACCGTGCCATTTGCCATTTGCCATTTGCCATGTCCCATTTGCCCGATTTAGCCCAGATCCTTCTAAACCATGTACCTGTCCAAATGTCTTTTAAATGTTATTGTACCTGCTTCAGCTACTTCCTCTAGCAGCTCATTCCATATCGCCACCGCCCTCTGTGCAATGGGCCCGGCACCGACTCCTGAGGCACACCCCCCAGTAGATACAGGAGTTTGTACCTTCTCCCGGTGACTGTGTGGGTTTTTTTTCCTGGTGCAACTATTTTCCATTTTCCTTGACAATGGTCCAGGCACCTTGCCGTGCGTCTGAACGCAGGACATTAATGTGGATCGATAAGAGTGGAGAGCTATGCTCCTGTCCACAAAGCAGTCAGACCACTTGGTAAACTCTCCTCTAAGCAGTTCCCATTTAGCTCCCCTCTTTTAACTCCAAAGACGTCCAGGTATGTAGGTTAATTGACTGGGTAAATGTAAAAATAAAAAAATTAAAAAAAATAAAAAAATTGCCCCTAGTGTGTGTAGGATAGTGATAATGTGTGGGGATCGCTGGGCGGCGCGGATTTGGTGGGCCGAAAAGGCCTGTTTCCGCGCTGTATCTGAAATATGAAATAAAATATGAAAATAAAATAAACTTAGTTGCTCACCCATCTCCCAATGTTGTCTAGAATGTGCACCGCCTTCCACTGTGTTGTACATTACTTTGGAGATTGTCAAAGTCCATCTGTTAGTCCAGTTTATCAGCATTCCACTGGAGTTAGGGAGGTTGATCAGGTGGAATCAGTTTCAGTTCAGTTTATTGTCACGTGTGAAAATCCTTTGTTGCGTGCTTTTCAGTCAGCGGAAAAAACAACGCATGATTGCAATCGAGCCATTTGCAGTGTTTTGATACATGATAAGGGAATGACGTTCAGTGCAGGGTAAAGCCAGCAAAGCCTGATCAAGGATAGTCCGAGGGTCACCAATGAGGTAGATAGTAGTTCAGCACTGCTCTCAGGTTGTGGTTGGATGATTCAGTTGTCTGATAAAAGCCGGGAAGAAAATTCTTGAATCTGGAGGTGTGCGTTTTCACACACCTATTCCCCGATAGGAGAGAGGAGAAGTGGGAGTGAATCTTCTCCTCAAATGACTTTAGCTGCTACTTTTATTTGTACAAGTCATTCTCACATTTGTTCTAAGGTTTATTTTATTGATGTGTGGTTAATGCCCTGAAATTGGCTGTTCCATTTGTCACACATTTCATGTGGACTAATGACTATTTTTGAAGGCTCGCCACTCAGAAATTCAATAGCAAATGTCACCCAGGTCATTGTGTTCCATAGTAAAGTCTTTGCCACCTCACAGGGCCTTCCCTTCAACCCCTCCACGTCTGCACAGAATGAAAGGAATAAGTCAGGGTGCAACAGTTGAGGTTGGGGAGAGAGGCCCAGTGACAATCGGTTGTGTCAAGAATCAGAAGGGAGTTTATGGCTGATCACCAAGATGGTGAGGTTGTGGTGAGGCTAGCAGGCAGGATAAGTGTGAAATTGTGTTTGTAAGTCAGCTGGATAGAGTCAGTCAGCAGATAGGCCGATTAAGCCATCAGGTGAGATTCATGTTCGGGGTAGCTATGAGCGTTTCTGCAAAGGTGTGGAGGTTCACTGGAGAACTTGGTGGATACGTATAGTGCTTACGGTGAACCTACCTGAATCTGCAGTGATGGCCCGTGAACCATCTGAGCAGATCACTTCAGGTAAAGATGGAGCGTCTTGCAAGTGGGGTGAAGCCAGGCTTCAGCATGAATTGCCCACAGTGGGCACAGACCAGACCAGACCAGACCGTCCCGCACATGGTGAATGACTGCTCACTGAGGCTTTTCCCTGGTGGCATCAAGGCCATCCACCCAGCAGCTGATGCTGCCCTGCCCTGGCCTGGATGTCTACCCTTGTCCTGCAACTTTAGGCTGTGCAGGCCATACACAGGAAGAAGAAGTGTAATCCACATCATCATCATCACTGCCCTTCTGTGAACTCCCCCATGGATTTATTTGACCCCATGCACAAATAATCCAGAAGGAAAAATTGCAAGCCTTGTGCTCCATATCATCAATACTCCTTTACGTTTTGTTCCAAGTCAAAATTGGATTGTGCAGCATACAACAGAAAGTGCGCTGCTGATATGCTTGACGCCTCAGGAGAAGATAGTTCCCAGCTTTGGCTGCCGTGACTATAAAGATGTGTATGATGCAGTGCCTTAGAATCCTTCCCTTCAATGTTACCTCCCCCCCAGGTTGGGAACTTGACTGCGTCGTTAGTTTGACTCAGATTTCCACCCAGCTCCCTCCTGACTGAAGCTAACTGAGGCTATACCGAAACACTTTCAGCTTTGTTTAGTTACGAGATACAGCGTGGAAACAGGCCCTTCGGCCCACCGGGTCCGCGCCGACCAGCGATCCCTGCATATTAACAATATCCTACACACACTAGGGATAATTTTTACATTTACCCAGTCAATTAACCTACATACCTGTACGTCTGGAGTGTGGGAGGAACCCGAAGATCTCGATGAAAAGCCACGCAGGTCACGGGGAGAACGTACAAACTCCGTACAGACAGTACATGTAGTTGGGATCGAACCATGGTCTCCGGCGCTGCATTCGCTGTAAGGCAGCAACTCTACCGCTGTGTCACCCAACTTAGAAATCTCTGCTAAGCCTTATCCTCTTTCTTCACGGTGGTTGGAATATTTCTGAAGGACATGTCACTATCGCATTGCCTATCTCATCTTTGTATATCCTCATGTTCCATAACGGCTAAATACCTAGCAACAGCCATTGCTAGGCAACGTGCCTAGCTACACATATTTTTTATTGTTCCCAGTGTCAATGGCACATCAATTGATAAGAGATTGCGGACAAGATTCTGACAGTGGCTGATCCCATTTGTGATGGTCTCAACAAGGCAGGTGTCTGCACCATTGTGGTCAGCCATTACAGTAGCTTCCAGCGAGAGGAGGGTCTTATCGACTTCAGTGACCCTTAGCCCACACTTCCCTTCGGCTATATGAGCTGTTCCAATAGACAATAGACAATAGACAATAGACAATAGGTGCAGGAGGAGGCCATTCGGCCCTTCGAGCCAGCACCGCCATTCAATGTGATCATGGCTGATCATTCTCAATCAGTACCCCGTTCCTGCCTTCTCCCCATACCCCCTGACTCCTCTATCCTTAAGAGCTCTATCCAGCTCTCTCTTGAATGCATTCAGAGAATTGGCCTCCACTGCCTTCTGAGGCAGAGAATTCCACAGATTCACAACTCTCTGACTGAAAAAGTTTTTCCTCATCTCAGTTCTAAATGGCCTACCCCTTATTCTTAAACTGTGGCCCCTTGTTCTGAACACCCCCAACATTGGGAACATGTTTCCTGCCTCTAACGTGTCCAACCCCTTAATAATCTTATACGTTTCGATAAGATCTCCTCTCATCCTTCTAAATTCCAGTGTATACAAGCCTAGTCGCTCCAGTCTTTCAACATATGATAGTCCCGCCATTCCGGGAATTAACCAAGTAAACCTACTCTGCACGCCCTCAATAGCAAGAATATCCTTCCTCAAATTTGGAGACCAAAACTGCACACAGTACTCCAGGTGCTTTCCCGAGGATTGAAGCTTTGTTTGGGATTGGAACTCACCGACCCGGCACGAAAGTCTAGACGCACGGAACTGCAGATGCTGGTTTTATGCAAAAGGACACAAATGTGCTGGAGTAACTCCGCGGGTCACGCAGCATTTGCGGAGCACATGGATAGGTGACGTTTCGACTTGGGACGCTTTTCAGGCCGATTGTGGAGGTGGGGGGTGGGGGGGTATCAAGAAAGCTGGAAGAGAGTAGAGACAAGTCAAAGCATGACAGGTGGACACAAGTGAGGGTATTTTTTCCCGATAGGCAGATGGTTGGAACAAAGCCAGAGATAAAAGGAGTAGGACAGACGGATTAAAGAGGCAAATTGTAAAAGCAGTGGAAGGAATGTTGGAGGGGGAGGGGGAGGGGGAGGAGTGAAATGGGTTTGTGTCCAACTAGGGCACAGGGAAGGGGGTGGGCGGGTAAAGGAACGATGTAGGGAAGAAAGTGAAGGGGAGAGTGAAAGGGGAGGTGTGGGGGAGAAAGGGAAGAGAGGGTGGCTGTTAGTAAAATTGGAGAATTCAATGTTCATACCATTGGGTTATAAGGTACCCAAGTGGAATGTGAGGTGTTGTTCCTCCATTTTGTGTTTGGCTTCACTCTGGCAATGGAGTAGTCCCAGGACAGAAAGGTCATTCGGGGAACGGGAAGGGGAAGCTGAACTACTAGAGTTAGATAGAGCTCTAGGGGCTAGTGGAATCGAGGGATATGGGGAGAAAGCAAGCACGGGTTATTGATTGGGGCCGATCAGCCATGATCACAATGAATGGCGGTGCTGGCTCGAAGGGCAGAATGGCCTCCTCCTGCACCTATTTTCTATGTTTCTATGTTTCTATCTCCTTGGTGACCTTCGGACTGCCCTTGATCGGACCCTTGCTGGCTTTACCTTCCACTAAACGTTATTCCCTTATGGTGTATCTATACACTGTAAATGGCTCGATTGTAATCACGTATTGTCTTTCTGCTGACTGGTTAGCACGCAACAAAAAGCTTTTCACTGTACCTCGGTGCATGTGACAATAAACTAGACTGAAAGGGGAGTGAAAATGATCCAGTAGGCCTTGGCGGGCTGAACGCACGTGTTCAGCTGCCTGACCCGCTGAGGTACTCCAGTGCCTGGTGCCTTTTTAGCATGCAGATTGGGATCTGAAGTGGCCATCCTCATTCTGTGACTGAGATCTTGAAGTTGTTGGAAGCAGGTGCTGTCTCTTGCTGCTGTCACAGGAAGTGTGACTGTGAGTGGGAGTCTAATTGTGCATGAGCTCTGTGCCACAGTACTCCAAATAGTGGATGTGCTTTATTCCGACAGAGATGAGGAAAGCAATTTAAATATTTAAGGGCCCACTGTTGGTAGTGGAGCTGCTGCGCACAAGGTCAGAAATTTAGTTACAGGCTGAACAGTTCGACCATATGTGTCACATAATGTGTAGGAAGATAACCGCAGATGCTGGATTAAATCGAAGATAGACACAAAATGCTGGAGTAACTCAGCGGGACAGACAGCATCTCTGGAGAGAAGGAATGGGAGACGTTTCGGCGATCGCTTCGCTCAACACCTGCGCTCACAGTGGCCGAGCACTTCAACTCCCCCTCCCATTCCCATTCTGACCTTTCTGTCATGGGCCTCCTCCAGTGCCATAGTGAGGCCCACCGGAAATTGGAGGAACAGCACCTCATATTTCACCTGGGCAGCTTGCAGCCCAGTGGTATGAATATTGACTTCTCCAACTTTAGATAGTTCCTCTGTCCCTCTCTTCCCCTCCCCCTTCCCAGATCTCCCTCTATCTTCCTGTCTCCACCAATATCCTTCCTTTGTCCCACCCCACTGACATCAGTCTGAAGAAGGGTCTCAACCCGAAACGTCGCCCATTCCTTCTCTCCTGAGATGCTGCCTGACCTGCTGAGTTACTCCAGCATTTTGTGAATAAATACCTTCGATTTGTACCAGCATCTGCAGTTATTTTCTTATATTTCTTCAGACTGATGTCAGGGGAGTGGACGGTACATAGATAAGGAAATGCATAAATAAGGAAGTGAAAGGTGTAAAAATAGGACAAAGGGAATGTAGATCAAGGTAAATGTAGAATAGATCATTGTTAGTTGGGAGAAGGTAACAACAAAGCATCAGTGATAAAAAAAGTAGTTGGAGACAGTAAGACTGGTCGGAGGATAGTGTAATGCCACTTCTTGAGAGTTTTCAACAAAACCTCTGCATTTTCCTAGTTCAAAATTAATTTATTAGGCAAGAACTGCAGATGCCGGGTTAAATAGGTAGACACACAAAGCTGGAGTAACTCACCAGGACAAGCAACATCTTCCCTTCTCTCCAGAGACACTGCTTGTCCCGTTGAGTTAAAACTAGTTTGGTTTAGTTCAGTTTTAATTTGTTGTTCTCACATGTACCGAGGTACAGTGAAAAACTTTTGTTCGCATGCTATCCAGTCAAAAGACAGCACAGTTGCACAGCGATAGAGTTGCTGTCTTACAGCACCCGGGTTTGATCCTGACTGCGGCCGCTGTCTGTATGGACTTTATTTCACAAAATGCTGGAGTAACTCAGCAGGTCAGGCAGCATCTCAGGAGAGAAGGAATGGGTGACGTTTCGGGTCGAGACCCTTCTTCAGACTGATGTCAGGGGGGCGGGACAAAGGAAGGATATAGGTGGAGACAGGAAGATAGAGGGAGAACTGGGAAGGGGGAGGGGAAGAGAGGGACAGAGGAACTATCTAAAGTTGAGCTTTGTACGTTCTCCCCGTGATCGCGTGGGTTTTCCTCCCGCATTCCAACGACGTGTCAGTCTGTAGGTTTGTTGTCTTTGGTAAATTGTCACTAGAGTGTAAGATAGAACCAGAATATGGGTGATTGTTGGTCAGTGCGGACTCGGTGGGCCAGAGGGCCAAATTCCGCCCATGTATCTCCAAACTAGAAACAAATACACTTAAAAAAAACCTACACAGGAACACAATCGAGCCATCCATATAACATGATAAAGGGTACAACATTTAGTGCAAGATATAACACTGAAGTCCTTTAATGTCCAATTAAATACAGTTCAAAGGTTTTCAATGAACTAGATGGGAGGTCAGGACCCCACTTTAGCTGATTAGAGGACTTCAGGGGATGAGGGTGTCAGGGGTTATGTGGCAGGAGAATGGGGTTGAGAGGGAAAGATAGATCAGCCATGATTGAATGGCGGAGTAGGTTTGATGGGCCGAATGGCCTAATTCTGCTCCTAGAATTTATGAACTTATATACATAAACGTATGAGGATTGCCTGATAATAGTTGCCTGGTAACAGCTTATGAGAGTAAGCTATAAAATCCATTGTCTCATTGGCACACATTCCCAATACTGGGAGATCCTGTGTGTAGGAAGGAACTGCAGGTGGTGGTTTAAACCAAAGATAGACACAAAATGCTGGAGTAACTCAGCGAGACAGGCAGCATCTCTGGAGAGAAGGAATTGGTGATGCTTCTTAGTCCAAGGAACGTTCAAGGGGTAATGGTGAGGTGGGAGAGGATGTTTGGTGCGTACTATTCATGCAAACTCTCATTCAGCTGGAAATGGTCTCGACTGTCCCAGACGGTTATGTTTTGTTCCAGAGACTGGAGAGCAAATCTCTAAGCTGACATCCGTGAGGATGGCAGACATGGTGTTTCTGAGGCCTGTCTACTTTCTCAGCGACTGTAAAATGTTCCACGCCACAGTTAGGAAGGTGTGCAAGTGAGTTAACCGTAACAGAGAGTGACACGCAATGCTGGGGTAACTCAGCAGGTCAGACAGCATCTCTGGAGAGAAAGGATGGGTGATGTTTTGGGTCGGGACCCATCTTCAGGCTTATCCTCAGCATGCCTTCAATAGGATGGTGGCACGGTGGCGCAGCGGTAGTGTTGCTGCCTTACAGCGCCAGAGACCCCGGGTTCGATCCCGACTACGGGTGCTGTCTGTATGGAGTTTGTACGTTCTCCCCTTGACCTCGTGGGTTTTCTCCGAGATCCTCGGTTTCCTCCCACACTCCAAAGACGTACAAGTTTGTAGATTAAAAGGCTTGGTATAAGTATAAGTTGTCCCTAGCGTGTGTAAGGTAGTGTTAGTGTGCGGTGATCGCTGGTCAGTGCGGACTCGGTGGAACACAAGCCCTGTTTCCACGCTGTATCCCTAATCTAAACTAGACCCCGTAAAGTAAATAATCCGGTCATTATTAACTTTCTACTTTGTAGGGGCTTGCTGTGCATAAATTGGTTGTCGGTTTTTCCTTCAAAAAGATTTGCAGACAGTGCAGTGTTTTGGCATGAAGGTTGTGCGGAATCTTTTACTGTTGTTAGGCTGATGGGTTTTAACGAAGGCTACCAACTATGTGATTTAGATGGGTATAGATGTGTACTTGATGGTCGGTGTGGACTCAGTGAGCAAAGTACTCTAAATGTCATTCCACATTTCTGGCTCTGCAGCAGTCCGTCTCTGCATAGTGATTTGGAATGAAAATAAATATTCTGATTGTAAGTGTGTGTTTCATGGCAACGATGTCCCTCCCTCCCATCCCCTGCGACCTTCTCCCTGTCCAGCTCTGTCCCTCTGTGACCTTTCAGGAAACCATCGGTCACGTACGCACTGGCTCTTTCACCAGCCACCAGTGGATTACGTTTCTAATTCAACACTACAAACCAGTCACGTCACAGCAGATGCCTGAACTTTAGAACTTCTTAAAGTATTTATTTTCCTTCCTAAACAAAGACAGACTGTGCTGTAAATACCAGGCATTTACCTCTCTGCTTTGCTTTGAATGAACAGACCTGTTTTCCCATTAAACACGATTGTGTTTACCCTACTTTTCTGATCTCCCCCTCCCCCTCTCACTCCCCCTCCCCCTCTCACTCCCCCCTCCCCCTCCCCCTCCCCCTCCCCCTCCTCCCCTCCCCCTCCCACCTCCCCCCTTCCCTCCCCCTCTTCCCCTCCCCCTCTCCCCTCCCCCTCCCCCTCCCCTTCCCTCCACCTCTCTCCCCCTCTCCCCTTCCCTCCACCGCTCCCCCTCCCTCTCCCCTCCCTCTCCCCACCCCCCCTCTCTCCCTCTCTCTCTCCCCCTCCCTCTCCCCCTCACTCCCTCTCTCTCCCCCTCTCCCCTCCCCCTCCCCTTCCCTCCACCTCTCTCCCCCTCTCCCCTTCCCTCCACCTCTCCCCCTCACTCCCCCCTCCCTCCCCCTCTCCCCTCCCCGTCTCTCCCTCTCTCTCTCCCCCTCTCCCCCCTCCCTCTCCCCCTCTAGCCCTCTGCAGATAGACCAGACAATTCAGCTGAAATTAGGAATATGACAAGGCCTATCAAAGCACACACCCTGTTATACTTCAATCCAGAGTACACCGTCCTATGGCCATTGGACAAAAACAACTTTAGTTTAGCTTAGATATACAAAAGGGGGCCAGGTTCTGTGTCGGGAGGAACCACAGATGCTGGTTTATATCAAAGCTAGACACAAAATGCTGGTCAGGCAGCATATCTGAAGAAATGGAATAGGTGACGTTTTGGGCAGGACCCTTCTTCAGACCCTTGGGTCAATGAAACAGGCCCTTCGGCCCACCAAGTACATGTTGGCCATCAGTCACCCATTCACACCCGTTCTATGTTATCCCACTTTCTCATCCACTCCCTGCACACAAGGAACAATTAACCTACAAATCTGCTTGTCTTTGGGATGTGGGAGGAAACTAGGGTACCCGGAGGAAACCCACGTGGTCACACGGAGAGCGTGCAAACTCTACACAGACGGCATCCGGGGCACAGTTTCTGGCGCCGTGACGCATCGGCTCTACCAGCTGCGCCAATGTGCTGCCCTTGCACCACTGTGCCGCCTGATTAAGGGACCTTGCTTAGGGAGGACATTGATCTGAACCTTTTAGAAGCAGATGATGAGATATGGTATTTAATGAGTTGTGGTTCAGCATGTGTCAGACACGCCAACCTTTCACTCACTTGGCCAACACTGAGTTCACCATCCACATGACTCATCTGCTAATTTGACAATTTCAGGAAAGGTCATCTTTTGCAGGCAAACAAGCTGATTGAGAAGCATGGGAAAAAATAAAATCAGTCGAGCTCAAACCCTTATGATAATTCAAAGAGCTTCTCCTCATTTAACACCAATCCTGACAAAAATATGCACAAAGTAAATACTTTGGGCTAAAATTTCTGAGCATTGATCTTTGCAATTTTTGTTTAGACAATAGACAATAGGTGCAGGAGTAGGCCATTCGGCCCTTCGAGCCAGCAACACCATTCAATGTGATCATGGCTGATCATTCTCAATCAGTACCCCGTTCCTGCCTTCTCCCCATACCCCCTGACTCCGCTATCCTTAAGAGCTCTATCTAGATCTCTCTTGAGTTTAGTTTATTTATTGTCCCGTGTGCCTAGGTACAGTAAACAGCCTTTTGTTGTGTGATAACCAGTCAGCAGAAAGATAATGCATGATTACAATCCATAGTGCACAGATACATGATAAAGGGATTAACGTTTCGTGCAAGATAAAGCCAGTGAAGTCCGATCAAAGATAGTCCGAGGATCTCCAATGAGGTAGAAAGCAGTTCAGGAGGTTTTTGAGTGAGGTTGTAGGGGAAGAGATATCCCACCAAACACGATTTGCTATTCTCCCCAGGAATTAGGACAGTGAATTTGAATCTTCTGAATGATTACATGCTGGAATCAAAAATTGCCCTCTGTTGTGGAGAGGGTAATCTTTGCCGTCCAGCCTTTCACGACATCAAGAGCCCTTTTGGTAATGGGACAAACACTTCAGGTAATGGGACAGCCCTTCAGGTAATGGGACAAACACTTTGTGGTAGCTTACACGACAGACAGTGGGAGGATGATACACAACGCACACACTTCTGAAAGTCAATGGCCACCTCACTGTTGGAGATGGACAACCAAGGTGGGGATCGTTGTCATTAATGACTCCCAACAAGGAAGCAGTAGACATGAGCGACTGTCGAGGCCGGTTTACAAAAAAAAGCAACCCTCAAAATCAGGCAGCATCTCCAGAGGACAAGAATGAATCAGCAACGTTTCAGGTCGGGACTCTTCAGACTGATTGCCATGGAGCGGGGAGAAAGCTGGAAGAGAGGTCAAAGCAGGCAGGACAAAGCTAGGCAAGTGATAGGTAGATAATGGTGATGGAGGGGGAAAGGGGGGGGGGGGGGGTGATTGGTAGATGGGTGGACAGAGATGAAAAGCCAAAACGCTGTGTGAAAGGAGAGAACAGGGCTTGGAATGGGACTCAAGATGAAGTGATATAGGTGAAAGAGGGTGAGGGGGTAAGGTGAAGGCTGGCAGGATTATGGGAGAGCGGGTGCACATCCAGGTGGGGCACAGTGAAGAGGGGGGGGGAGGGGGGGGGAGGGGGGGGGGGAGGGGGGGGATGGTAGCTGCAAGGTTACCTAAAATTGAAGGATTCAGTGTTCTCATTGTTGGGTTGTAGATACTGGGCAAGAAGCACTTGCAATTGGAGGGACATATTCTGGGCTACACAACACTGCCAGGGTATGAACAATGGTTGAGGTAGGAAGAGGTCCTTTACCTCACGTAGGAGTAGGTAGGGGCCCTCATGATGAGGTTAGTTCCTGCATTTTGGACTCGTACCACCCCCTATTTGCTCTGGCATATCACACGGTAACGCGGAGTATACACTGCATGCTGATTAACATTGCTATTCAATGCCTGCTGACTCCCAGGGGACCATGTTGCTGATGTTGGCAGATAACATCAGTGGCTTCATCCAGTGCAACACGCAGTCCGATCCCAGGTGAATTGCAATAATTTGCACATCCAGGCTTGTTTGTTTGAAAGGGAGAGTATACTTTGTTCGGGATGCAGTCAAATAATTTTTTATTTTTAAACGGAATAAAAAAGGTAGACACAAAGTGCTGGAGTAACTCAGCAGGTCAGGCAGCATCTCTGGAGAAAAAGCATAGATGATGTGTTTTGGGTCGGGACCCTTCTTCAGACTGAAAGTAAGGGGTTGGGAGGGTGTGAAGAGCTTGAGGCAAGCAAAGACCAGGTTCAATCAGCAAGAAATTACCTCAAGCAGGATAGGGAGGCCCATTGTTGGCTGGGGAAGGTGTGATCTCAAGAGGAATACAATGTGGTCAACTGAGGAACTGGTTAAACGAGGAAGGGGGCAAGGAGGGAGGGGAAGGGGAAGGGAGTGTTGGTAGAAGTTACTTAAAATGAGGGAGTTTGACGTTCCTATTGCTGGGTTGTTTAGCTACGCAAGCAAATAAGAGGTGCTGTTCCTCCAACTTGTGTGTGGCCTCACTCTGGCAATGCAGGAGGCCCAGGACAGAAAGGTCCTGTGTGGGAATGGGAAAGTTGAAATGGATGGCAACCAGGAGATCCCTTCGGCCTCCTTGCTTGTCTTCCTCATTGCGGCATGGAAGGTTTTGCAGTCACTGATGGAGAGGGGCTATTATTTCCCCCCCACTAGTTGGTGGTCATATTTTCTTTTGCTCCATCAATGCAGAGAACAGAGCCGCAATTTTGAATGAATTACAGAGCCTGCACAAGCTGTTGGTTTTTAGATGAAATGCCAGAGGCGAGAACATGAAAATGCCACTCCACTCAGTGGGATCTCTAATCACTGTCGCTGAATTGAAATTCTGTCTTATGCTAAGCGTGCTCAAATAGGCTAATTAACGTTCGATTCATATCAATTAAAGTTCAAATGAGAAATCAAAACAAAATCCTAAAGTATGGCGAGTCCGAAACTTGTTGGTTGTAGACGAAGTTTATTGCAGCCGCAATACACGAATACAGAGTTAAACAACAAGGTAAAGGACAACCAATACAAACTTACTGTCTTCCTTGAAGACTTCGCCGAACTGACTAAAACGGGCGCCAAACGCGCACATGACATCGCTGGCCAATCAGCGATGTCGTTCCCTGGACCAATCCCCATGGACGCGTTCCCACGTGACCTCGCTGGCCAATCCGAGGGTTCGACGACCTGGACCATTCTCTATGGTCGCTACATGACCCCCCCCAGAACCCGAGGTGCGGAACCTAGCTGGGAGCCGGATTTCGCGACCATAACGAGTACGGAGAGGGACAGCCTGAACCACAGGAGCCGGAGGTTCCGGACTTGTTGGAACAGCCGGAACGAGAGGTTCTGGAGGAACTACCGGCATGGGGGGTCCTGGAGGAACTGCCGAAACGGGGGGTCCTGGAGGAACTGTCGGAACGGGGGTTTCTGGACTGGGCGGAACTAACGGAGGTCGGCCTCTCCTAGGGGTTTGACCGACCAGGACTGGTTGATCCGGGTCCAAATGGGCAGGTTTGAGCCGGGACACCGAGACGAGTTCACTCCTGCCGCCCATGTCTAAGGTGAAAGTAGCCGTTCCCTTACGTAAAACCCGGAACGGCCCTTGATAGACCCTCTGCAACGGGGCGCGATGGGCATCTTTACGCAGAAAAACAAACTCACAGTCCTTCAGGGAAGACGGTTCATGTACCATGGGACACCCATGACGTGAAGTCGGCACTGGAGCCAGGGAGCCCACCCGTTCCCGGAGAGATGCTAACGCTGATGGGACTGTAGGAAGCAGGGCTGAAGGGTCCGGAAACAGATCTCCGGGTACTCGAAGTGTCGAGCCATATACTAGCTCTGCGGACGACGCACCGAGATCTGGCTTAGGAGCAGTCCGGATGCCCAAAAGAACCCAAGGGAGTTGGTCTACCCAGTCCGGGCCTTCAAGCCTTGCACTGAGGGACGCCTTAAGTTGGCGGTGGAACCTTTCTACGAGTCCATTTGCCTGGGGGTGATATGCAGTTGTGGGTTGTAACTTGGACCCGTACAGTTCCGCCAGCGCGGCCCAGAGGGACGAAGTGAACTGTGGCCCTCTGTCAGTTGTAATAACTGCCGGGACCCCGAAACGAGCTACCCAATGAAGGGCCAAAGTCCTAGCACAAGACGCTGACGAGATATCAAACAATGGGAAAGCCTCTGGCCACCGGGTGAACCGATCCACCACCGTGAGGAGGTGGGTGTAGCCCCGGGAGGAAGGCAAAGGCCCGACCAAATCCACGTGGATGTGGAAAAAACGAAAAGCCGGGACCTCGAAATCCTGTACGGGGGGCTGGACGTGGTGCTGGACTTTAGCGGTCTGACAGGGCACGCAGGAACATGCCCACCCCGCTACCTGTTTCCGCAGGCCATGCCAGACAAACCTCGCTGCTACCAAGGCAGAGGTGGAGCGGATGGACGGGTGCGCCAGCCCATGAATGGCATCGAAAACCCGGCGCTGAAGGGAGGGCGGTACTACCGGCCTGGGACGAGGAAGAGAAACATCGCACCAGACTTTCGTGCCCTCCGACCCACAAGCTACCTGGGCCAACTTCAATCCCGAAGTGGTGGACTGGTAAGCCGAAACGGTATCCGCTAGGAGCTGTGCCTCCGCGAGCTCCTGGGGATCCACTTCGCAGTCCACCGCCGAAATAGGGGGAAAAGCAGGTCTAGACAGGGCGTCAGCAACGGCATTAAGCTTACCCGCGATATGACGGACATCTGTGGTAAATTCGGAGATAGCAGTCAGGTGCCGCTGCTGGCGGGCCGACCATGGGTCAGACAATTTCAAAAAAGCAAATGTTAATGGCTTGTGGTCCGTAAATGCCACGAATGGGCGGCCCTCGAGGAAATACCTGAAATGACGGACAGCTAAATAGAGAGCTAGAAGCTCTCGGTCAAATGCGCTATATTTCAGCTCGGCCGAATTTAGTTGCTGGCTGAAAAACGCTAAAGGCTGCCAACGGCCACCGACCTGCTGCTCCAGAACCCCACCCACCGCCACGTCAGAGGCGTCAACCGTCAGGGCCGTGGGGGCGGAGGGGCTCGGATGGACCAACATGGTGGCGTCTGCCAAGGCTGCCTTAGCTGCCGTAAAAGCCGACTCTGCGGTCGGGGACCACAACAACTCTACCGGATTCCCTGCAAGGCATTGGATAAGCGGGCGCAGGACTCGCGCCGCTGCCGGAACGAATCTATGGTAGAAATTAACCATGCCTACGAACTCCTGCAGCCCTTTTACTGTGGTGGGCCTGGGAAAAGCCCGGATAGCTTCCACCTTCTCGGGCAAAGGGGCGGCGCCGGCAGGAGTAATTCTGTGCCCTAGAAAATCGAGGGCAGGCAGGCCGAATTGACATTTGGAGGGTTGGATAATGAGCCCGTGGTCTTGGAGCCGCTGGAACACGGTCCGCAAATGGGCCTGGTGTCCCTGCACTGAGGGGCTGGCTACCAGGATGTCGTCTAAATAAATAAACAAAAAGGGTAAACCCCGGCCCACGCGGTCCATCAGTCGCTGGAAAGCCTGTGCCGCGTTCTTTAAACCGAAAGGCATACGCAACCATTCAAACAACCCGAACGGAGTAATAGTTGCAGTTTTTTGTATGTCCTCCGGTCGCACCGGAATCTGATGGTATCCTCGCACCAAATCGATTTTGGAAAACACCACCGCTCCTTCCAGCCCAGATGAAAAGTCCTGTAGGTGCGGTATGGGGTAGCGATCAGCCGTGGTGACAGCATTGAGACGCCGATAATCGCCACATGGCCTCCACCCCCCAGATGCCTTGGAGACCATGTGTAACGGCGAGGCCCACGGGCTGTCAGACTGACGGACAATTCCCATTTCCTCCATCTTCCTGAACTCCGCCCTTGCCACCACCAGTTTGTCTGGCGGTAGTCTCCTGGCCCGAGCGAAAACGGGAGGGCCTTCGGTGCGGATGTGATGGACCACACCGTGCTTAGCCGAAGGTGCGTCAAAACGTTGGACGAGCAGCTCTGGGAACTCTGCCAGAATCGCAGCATACGAGTCGGGGGCCGCGACGACGGCCTGGACAGTAGGGCTGGGCGAGGAGGCGATTGTCGGAGCGACGTGCTCATCTTCGGCGGAGGGTCGGAGGTCGTTACCGCGGACATCAGGAACCAGTGAAAAAGCCCAGAGAAAATCTGCGCCCAGGATCGCTTGTTTGACGTCGGCTATGATGAATGGCCATTCGTACGTGCGGAGGCCTAACACAAGGGACATCTTCCGTGTACCGAAAGTGCGAATTGGGCTGCCATTAACCGCGTTGAGGGTGGGACCTGTCTTACCCGATCTGGTTTCGAGGTCGGTCGGCGGCACTATGCTGACGATGGCTCCCGTGTCTACCAAAAATTCTGTGTCCGTGAATCGATCATGGACATAGAGGCGCCGGTTCTGGCCAATCGTAACTGCCCCTATGTACGATCGGCCGAGGCATTTCCCGCGAAGGTACAAGGCAAACGACAGTTGCGGGATTCGTTACCCCATCGTAGGTGATAATAGCACCAGCCGCGCTTGTGCGGATCTTTTTGGCAGGCTTTCGGAGAATTGGCGGGAGACGTGACGCCATCTTGCCGTCGCTGTGGCGTGGTCGCCGATGTCGAGACTTTGTTGATTGAACCACTTGCCTTGTTTTTTGCCGCTATGAGCGCGTCCGCTTTCGCTGCATATGCTTCGGGGTCCTTAAAAGAACAATCCGTAAGCAGCAGTCGGACATCCTCGGGAAGTTTCTCGCGGAATGCCTGTTCAAACATCGGGCAATCCGTATGCTCACCGGCTAGCGTCATCATTTCGGCCATGAGGACGGAAGGCAGTTGGTCTCCAAGATCCGGTAGGTGCAGAAGTTTTGCCGCACCACCATGCTTATTCAACCCGAAGGTTCGTAGTAATACCTTCTTCATGGCCTCGTACTTGTCTTCCGCAGGTGAATTTACGATGAACCGCATCACGCGCTTGGTTGTGTCCGGCGATAGAGCGCTGACGAGGTAGAAGTACTTCGTGGACTCGTCCGACACCTTCTTTATATGGAATTGAGCCTCGGCGTGGATAAACCAAGCTTGCGGTGCGTACGTCCAAAATAACGGAAGATGAACGCCTGCCGCGCTTGACTCCGGTGTGCCCTGCTCGGTCATCGTCAACGAGGCGTCGGGTTCCTGCTCAGTCGGTGATCGTCCAGATCACGTCGGGGTCACCAATATGGCGAGTCCGAAACTTGTTGGTTGTAGACGAAGTTTATTGCAGCCGCAATACACGAATACAGAGTTAAACAACAAGGTACAGGACAACCAATACAAACTTACTGTCTTCCTTGAAGACTTCGCCGAACTGACTAAAACGGGCGCCAAACGCGCACATGACATCGCTGGCCAATCAGCGATGTCGTTCCCTGGACCAATCCCCATGGTCGCGTTCCCACGTGACCTCGCTGGCCAATCCGAGGGTTCGACGACCTGGACCATTCTCTATGGTCGCTACAAAAGCATCTTTATTGTTCTGAACGGCAACATCGCTGGCATTCTGACGTTACAAGTTACATCTGCTGACTGAACATTGGCTGAGATCAGATGTAAACTTGACTAATGTTCCCCTATTTTAATTCACACTCCAAATCTTAACCCTAATTCTACCAGGACACCTTCACATTTTAGTTTCATTGTAGATGCACAGCATCTCTTGCCCAGAGTATGGGCGGCACGGTGGCGCAGCGGTAGAGTTGCTGCTTTACAGCGAATGCAGCGCCGTCGACTCAGGTTCGATCCTGACCATGGGAGCTGTACTGTACGGAGTTTGTACGTTCTCCCCGTGACCAGCGTGGGCTTTCTCCGAGATCTTCGGTTTCCTCCCACACTCCAAAGACGTACAGGTTTGTAGGTTAATTGGATGGGCAATTGTAAAAATTGTCCCTAGTGGGTGTAGGATAGTGTTAATGTGCGGGGATCGCTGGGCGGCGCGGACCCGGTGGGCCGAAGGGCCTGTTTCTGCACTGTATCTTTAAATCTAAAAAATCTAAATCTAAATTGAGAACCGGGGACATCGGTTTCAGGTGAAGGAGAAAAGATTTAATAGGAATCTGAGGGGTAACTTTTTCACTCAGAGGGTGGTGGGTGTATGGAACGAGCAGCCAGAGGAGGTAGTTGAGGCAGGTCCTATCGCAACATTTAAGAAACAATTAGACAGGTACATGGATAGGACAGGTTTAGAGGCACATGGGCCAAAGGCAGGCAATGTGGGACTAGGGACATGGTGACCGGCGTGGGAAAGTTGAGCTGCAGAGCCTGGTTCTACACTGTATGTCCCCATGACCCTCTATGACTCCATTATACAATTTTACAAGGTTCTATTCATATTGAAGATTCCCACTATTTATGCACTGAATCAGTTTCTCCATCCACAATTGTAAGGTTTGTTTTTGACCCTAGGCTCGTGGTTGTCTCCCCATCACTTGCTCAATTCTGCTCTTGACTTGGGTAATTAGTTGTTGCCTTACAGCACTTACAGTGCCAGAGACCTGAGTTCAATCCGGACTAAGGGTGCTGTCTGTACAGAGTTTGTACGTTCTCTCCGTGACCGCGTAGGTTTTCTCCAAGATCTTCGGTTTCCCCCCACCCTCCAAAGGCCTACAGGTGTGTAAGTTAATTGTCTTGGTATAAATGTAAATTGACCCAAGTTGTTTGCAGGATAGTGTTAGGGATCGCTGGTCGGTGCGGACTCAGTGGGCCGAAGGGCCTGTTTCCGCGCTGTATCTCTAAACTAAACGGAAATATATTTCAGAATTGACATTGATGGCACATCTTACTGAATGAATCACCAAGGCCTTTATTGTTGTCACCCTCTGGTGATAATTCTGCCAATTATGTGCCACCTCCAGACTGATGAGGTCAGTGGTAAAGTGGTGAGGAAAACCATTGGTTACCACACACAAAGTCTACAATTTACATTTCTAATGCGTTGCCTGTGTTTGCGAGAGAAGCTCTTTGCACAGAACCCACTGATATTGTAGAAAGGAACTGCATATGGTGTTATATACCAAAGATAGACACAAAATGCTGGAGTAACTCAGCGGGTCAGGCAGCATCTCAGGAGAGAAGGAATGGGTGACGTTTCGGGTTGAGACCCTTCGGGTCTTGAAGGGTCTTGACCCAAAACGTCACACATTCCTTCTCTCCTGAGATGCTGCCTGACCTGCTGAGTTACTCCAGCACTTTGTGGCTTCCTTTGATTTAAACCAGCATCTGCAGTTTTTTTTCTTGCATATGGTATTATATATCAAAGATAGACACAAAGTACTGGAGTAACTCAGCGGGTCGGGCAGCATCTCTGCAGAAAAAATAAGATGGGTGACGTTTTGGGTCGGGACCCTTCTTCAGTCCTGACCCGAAACCCCACCAATCATCTTTCTCCAGAGATGCTGCCTGACCCGCTGAGTTACTCCAGCACCTTGTGTCTAACCATTGATGTTCTTTGAAGATTATGTACTTGATGGGGAAAGTGGCTTTCTTCACCACTTGCTGGTCGTAGGGGTAGGATGCGATTTTACGATCAATTGATGCATTAGTTATGTTTTCCAACCAGAAATGGCTGGTTTAATTTACTTTGGGGTCAACAAATCACAAAAATGAGTTAATGAATCGTGGCATCATTCATTTGCATCCTTCCATCAGATGTTTGGGTTCAAGTCAAGTCAAGTCAATTTTATTTGTATAGCACATTTAAAAACAACCCACGTTGACCAAAGCGCTGTATAAGAAAATAACTGCAGATGCTGGTACAAATCGAAGGTATTTATTCTCAAAATGCTGGAGTAACTCAGCAGGTCAGGCAGCATCTCAGGAGAGAAGGAATGGGTGACGTTTCGGGTCGAGACCCTTCTTCAGACTGATGTCAGGGGGGGGGACAAAGGAAGGATATAGGTGGAGACAGGAAGATAGAGGGAGATCTGGGAAGGAGGAGGGGAAGAGAGGGACAGAGGAACTATCTAAAGTTGGAGAAGTCGATGTTCATACCACTGGGCTGCAAACTGCCCAGGAGAAATATGAGGTGCTGTTCCTCCAATTTCCGGTGGGCCGCACTATGGCACTGGAGGAGGCCCATGACAGAAAGGTCAGACTGGGAATGGGAGGGGGAGTTGAAGTGCTCGGCCACCGGGAGACCAGTTTTGCCAATGCGGACCGAGCGCAGGTGTGCGCTTGGTTTCGCCGATGTAAATAAGTTGATATCTGGAGCAGCGGATGCAATAGATGAGGTTGGAGGAGGTGCAGGTGAACCTCTGTCTCACCTGGACATCAGTTCAGGTACTAAGAACGAACATACAATGGCACACAAACATAACAGCACATACATAAACAGTTCACAGCGCCCCCTCAGAGGGCCTCAAACGCTAGGGAGTAGAAATAGGTTTTGAGCCTGGACTTAAAGGAGTCGATGGAGGGGGCAGTTCTGATGGGGAGAGGGATGCTGTTCCACAGGGTTATTATCATCACATGTACCGAGGTACAGTGAAAAGCTGCGTTTTACATGCTCTTCAAACAGGTCAGATGTACTGTACATAAATATAATCAAGTCAAACTCAAGTACAATAGATGGAGCAAAGGGGAAGATATGGAGTGCAGTTGTGGCTGTTTTAGAACACAATTACAGTCACAATCACAATCACAATAATACGCTATTAGCCAAGTATGTTTTGCAACATACGAGAAACTTCATTTGCCATAGAGTCATAACAATAAAAAGACAACAGGACACGCAAAATACATTTTAACACGAACATCCACCACAGTGACTCCTCCACATTCCTCACTGTGATGGAAGGCAAAAAAAAAGTTCAATCTCTCCCTTCTTTATACTCCAGCGGTTCGGGGGCCTCTAACCTTCTGTTGATGGGACAATCTTGACTCCTGTAGCCGGCGGCGAGCCTTCCTCGTCGGGGCGATCAAGCTCCTGCATCCGGTGGGGGGGGTCTCAGCTTCCCCGCGCCGGCGATCTACCTCGGGTCGGGACCAGTCGAACCTCGTGCAGCTTGGAGCTCCCGACCGGTCTCACCCCGAGACTGCGAGCTCCTTGATGCTAACGTCCGCAGGCCATTGGAGCATCGATCCCAGGCAAGGGATCGGCTCAGATGTTAAGTCCACGCCCCTGCTCAAAGTCAGTCCCAGGCAAGACCTCCAGCTCCACGATGTTAGGCGATGTTTAACTGCTTGGGTTTTGGTGATAGTCCTTATAATCATACATCAATTAAATAAACATAAGCATTTCTCAAAGATAGACACAACTGGAGTAACTGAGCAGGTCATGCAGCATATCTGGAGAGAAAGGATGGGGTGAGGGTTTCGGGTCGGGACCCTTCTTCACACTGGGTTAGGGTTAGAGATTTATCGTCTTTTCGATTGCTGTACCAAACTGAAGTCTCGCCTGCCCTCCCATGTAGGTGCAAGGAATCCCATGCCACTGTTTGCAGAAGTATAAGGAGCAGCTGCATACCCTGCAGTGAAAAGGTTTCCCTCCACTAAAAACAGATTATCAACTTATCCTCGAGTCGCTGTTTTTGAAACCTGGTTGTGTGAAATAGACTGCCGTGTCACTCCCTACATTACTACATCAGCTTACACTTCGGTGTAAATTGCTCCAGGCCCTGGGTTGTGCTGTTACAAATAGCATTTCCTTCCTTTCATTACATTTGGTGACACGCACGCACGCACGCGCACGCACGCGCACGCACACACACACACACACACACACACACACACACACACACACACACACACACACACACACACACACACACACGCACACACACACACCTGCATCAAAGAATCAAATTCATTCAATCAAATCTCAACAGCCACGCTCTCCTTTTTTGATTGATTTATTGAAAGCTACAGCAGGGAAACATGCCCTTCGGCTTATCGAGTCCACGCCGACCATCGATCATCCTTTCACACAAGCCTCTGAGTCATCCCCACCTTCGCATCCACTCCCTACGCGCTCGGGCAATTGGCAGAGGCCAATTAACCTATAAACTCGCACGTCTTTGGGATGTGGGAGGAAACCGGAGCTCCCGAAGCAAACCCATACGATCGCAGGGAGAACGTGCAAACTCCACTCAGACAGCACCCGAGGTCAAGATTGAACCCAGGGCTCCAGAGCTGGGAGGCAGCAGTTCTACCAGCTGCGCCACTGTGCTGCCTGAAAGAAAGGGTATTTCTTTAGAGTGATCAAGTACTTTATTTTGTTTGATTAAGTTTATTATTATATACGGCTGGAAGGTATAATACAGGGCCAGACATTCACACATCAGTAATTCACACATTATTATTCATTTATTTGGACTCGACTTTATAACTACTTAATTGCTTGTAAAGCACTGTGGGATTCCTTGAGGTCCTGAAAATTGCTTGTAAAATTCACATCTGTTTCAGTCACGTTCCTCTCTTGAAAGTCTAGTAAACCAGTTACTGCAGGTGGCAGGAAGAACACTAATGGAGTCTGAAAACGTACCACATTGACCTACACTGAGATTGGCAGAGTACATCGGACATTTAGGTTAAACCTTATCAGAATATGCTGCATGCCTTATTGATTCAGTCCAGTGCAGGCTGGGACAAGGTCTATATACTCTCATTCCATCACAACATCCACTAAACGTTTACAATAGACGTGCCTGGGAACAACATGGATTGGTTTAGTTTAGTTTAGTTTAGAGATACAGCGAGGAAACAGGCCCTTCGGCCCACCGAGTCTGCGCCGACCAGCGATCCCCGCACGCTAACACTATCCTACACACACTAGGGACAATTTACATTTATGTCAAGCCAATTAACCTACAAGCTTGTACGTCTTTGAAGTGTGGGAGGAAACCGAAGATCTCGGAGAAAACCCACGCAGGTCACGGGGAGAAAACGTACAAACTCTGCACAGACAAGCACCCGTAGATAGGAATGCTCAGAATGCTGCCTGTCCCGCTGAGTTACTCCAGCATTTTGTATCTATCTTCCTGTCAGCTTCTTCTCAGTTCTGCCCAATATATTACCATTATTATCAGAGTCTTGTGCAGAACAGTCTTTAAATCTTTTTCAGAATTTTATGTAGACAATCTCTGCTGGGGCATTTCCACCCTCAGACTTTGGAACTTAGAAAGTAATACAAGCAATTTCCACCACGTTACTTTTTTGTGATGAGACTGCCTCGAACGTGTCTCTCACCAAGGAATTTTATATTCCATTTTTAATGATTCCCACAACCATTTATTACTGATGTTATACTCTGGCGGCCAAAGCTAACTGGGGCGTCACCATTTTTTTTTTAAGATGGATAAATATTACCTTCCTTCCAATCCTTGGGAACTATCCATCATGAGACAACCTATTAAAAATACAGACTTGGAATCGCATTTCCCTGAGGACTCCAAGTTCCAAAACCTATCTAAAATAACGCCTTCCTCGAACTTATTCCGAGTCTTATTATTTCTATCATTTAATTTTATTATTTGGACATCAACTTCATCAAACTCATGTTAATTTTCTTATTTGGTATGTACACAGCACCCAGTGACATCTTGATATATTTTCCCTAAAAAATCAGTCACCCACTGATGAATGTTTCTCCGTTCCTTCCACTGTTATTCTGTTTTCCATTAACTTTTTGGCCGTTCTCTTTGGGAAGATCTGTTTATTATACTCAATAATATTTGGATGAGAATGAGATGCTTTTAATTTAGCATAACAATTCTGTTTTCCTCACATTAATCTTTGCACATCACCAGCCAACCACTATGCTTTTTTTTTTTCTCAGCAGATTCCCATCTTTTACCTTTGTGTATATATTTACCATTTTATGTTTGTTTTGTTGCCTTTAAGAACTTTTGATCTGTTTTCGACATTGATCTCATTGCCTGTTCAACTTGGACCTGAGTTTGCAACCTTTAGATTTTGATTTTTTTTTTAGATTTAGAGATACAGCGCGGAAACAGGCCCTTCGGCCCACCGGGTCCGTGCCGCCCAACGCAATCCTACACACACTAGGGACAATTTTTACATTTGCCCAGCCAATTAACCTACATACCTGTATGTCTTTGGAGTGTGAGAGGAAACCAAAGATCTCGGAGAAAACCCACGCAGATCACGAGGAGAACGTACAAACTCCGTACAGACTGCGCCCGTAGTCAGGATCGAACCTGAGTCTCCGGCGCTGCATTCGCTGTAAGGGAGCAACTCTACCGCTGCGCCACCGTGCCGCCCACTTTACTTTAGAGATACAGCGTGGAAGCAGGTCCTCCGGCCCACCAAATCCGTGCTGACCGGCGATCACCCTGTACACTAGCACTACCCTACACACCAGGGACAATAAGCAATTTTTACTGAAACAAGTTAAACTACAGGTAGTGTAGGAAAATAACTGCAGATGCTGGTACAAATCGAAGGTATCACAAAATGCTGGAGTAACTCAGCAGGTCAGGCAGCATCTCAGGAGAGAAGGAATGGGTGACGTTTCGGGTCGAGACCCTTCATCAGTCTGAAGAAGGGTCTCGACCCGAAACGTCACCCATTCCTTCTCTCCTGAGATGCTGCCTGACCTGCTGAGTTACTCCAGCATTTTGTGATACCAGTTAAACTACAAACTAGTATGTCTTTGGAGTGTGGGAGGAAACCGGAACACCCGGTGAAAACCCACATGGTCACAGGGAGAACATACAAACTTCGTACAGACAGCACCCTTAGTCAGGATCGAACCTGGTTCTCTGGCGCTGTAAGGCAACAACTCTACCGCTGTGCCACCGTGCCACCTAGAACCCTTTAACAATGTATAGTTAAAAGCAGCCAACATTTCACGGAAAACCTGGATAGAGCTGAATGTATAAAATATCTTGCCTCGAAGAGGGGAAATCAAGTCTCCATTATTAAACACAAATCTGTAACCTGTTACTTTTTTTCTAATGGATTCACCTCTAATCATTTTTTTGTAGTGATTTTAAATCATTATTTAATTGTTATATCTGGGTACAAAAAGAACTCGTATTACTCAGTGGAGTAATTATGTAACTCCAGTCTATACTCAGAGAATGTCTGAGCTGGACTCAGCCGAAGATCACCAAACTCTTACAACACTAATTGGATTTTGTAGGAAGGAACTGCAGATGCTAGTTTAAACGGAAGATAGACACAAAAATCTGGAGTCACTCAGATGGTCAGGCAGCATCTCTGGAGAAAAGGAATGGGTGACGTTTCGGGTCGAGACCCTTCATCTGGCTGTTTATCTCAGATTATCTCAGCCAGGAAAGATGACGAGACAATACAAGGTTGAGGGATGGGTAAATGTGTAGAGGTGGAGATGAGGAGCATTGCTTATTCCACTCTCCTAATTGTTATTTTTACTGTCGTTATTAAGTAATATAACAATGTCATGGAGTGTTACGGTGTGGAAACAGGCCCTTGGGCTCAACTTACCCACATCGGCCAACATGTCCCAGCTACACTAATCCCACCTGCCCGCGTTTGGTCCATATCCAGATTGGGATCAGACAACCCTAACAGATGAATAGCGGTCATTTGGGGCAAGTGCCCAGGAGTCAATGCCTTCAGGAGAGGAGAGGGAAATGCTGAAAACTGATGAGAGGAAAGCTCTGGCCCACGTGAACAATACATGTGAAACGACAATAACAGATGTATTTCTGGGTCTTATCCTGGAAACTCTGGGTGTTTCAGGAGAACCCTTTGGAATTTGCAATTTCCATTCGCCATTTGGAATTACAGTCTCGCCTTGACAATTGCTGATGTTGGCATCGCTCCGAATCCTTTCACTCCTGAGATCAATTTATGATTTTTCTAACTAGGAATGGCAACCAGCTTCTCAAATCCGCAATCAGTGAATTATTTTCAGTTAAAACGCTTGAGAATTGAATGACTTGTATTGGAGGATTTTTATCGTTTACTTTTGTTGGGGGGGGGGGGGTGTTTCCTTTAGAGTGTGAGAGAGTTAAGGCTACCATCCAGCCCTGTAAGTGTGAGGATGCATTTGAGACTAGATGGCGGCTCATCTGGTTGGACTCTCAGTTAGGCCAGCAGTATGTGCAGTGGTGGCGAGAAGTCAACCCACTGCTGTACGCCTAGCTCAAGGTTGCCCAGCTGCCCAAGTGGGAAGGATGCATTTGACTGGATGCAGCAAATACCTGCATGAGTCTGCCTCCAATATGTCCCCCTCCAAGGATTTTTATAGCAAGAAACTAACATACCAGTAAATAATCACTGATTATTGTAAAATTCAATGGTAGCTTTACCCACAATCTACAAACATTCTAAAGTGCTATGGTGGAAGGTTAACTGTGTGTGAAGATATTAAGGAAAAATAGACCCAATTTAACTGATTAATTGATGATTGCTATTTGTTGTTATTAAGGGTGTCAGCCTCCTAATTTTTAATTAATTCCATGAACTAAATTCCATAAAAAGGAATTAATTTTTTTTCACTTGAAATTGAAGTTATTAACACGCCAGGTTTTGGGGGCCTTGATTGGAAAAAAAAAGACTTTGTTTGAAATGCCTCAAGAGTCTTTGTCATTAAAGGTTAGAGGTGGATGCTCTAATAACTTAAAGTGCCACTTTGCGCAGGGTTTTTCTTTTCAAGCTTGGCTTACAGCAGGCCTGACCAGGCCAGGCCAGGCCAGGCCGGGCCTGCTTGTTGTGTATTACGTGCAAGCACGTGCAAGCCCATTTCTCTGCTCACTGCAGAACTCCCCCATCTGAACGGCAGCTAATCCCAGTGCCCTTCGTCTCTGAGAAATGGTTTGAGATCTCCTGCTGACTGACCGAAGGCTCTTACTCCTGGGCCGGAGTGACGTCACCTTTCTAGTTCTTGGTAAGTATGACTCTCCGGTTTGGACCATCCGCTCCTTTCACAGTTAACTGTTAACATTGTCCGAGCCGAGGCAAGGCCAGGTATCAAAGAACAAAATATCCAGTAAACAGTGGGTTTAAATTCCATCAGTGTAAACCTGACAACATTGCTGATATTTCCATTAACATCTTCCATTCCAATGATTGGCAAAGCAGTTTTCATTGTCCTCAATAACGGTGCCATTCCACGCCGGACACCAATTCCATTCCTTAATTATAATGGCATCCTACTTATATTGGTTGGGATCATCGTCAATATTTCCAAAATTTATAAGGTTCGGGCTCTTTAATGTTCAGTTAACGTATATTGTATCAAGATTAAGATATTTCCAGCTTTCACTGGCCACTTGAGGATCTATTGTACAGTCTTTGTACATCCCCAATCCTTTCCACTCTTCACTTGAATTTCATGTTTCATGTATCTTGTGTTCTATCACTGTTAGCAGACCAATTTCCCTCCTGGGATAAAGAAAGTTCTATTGTATCGTTTCGTATCATGTCATATCGTCCAGCAAGCTTAGATCTTATTTAAAATCTCACAAATAAAAGTAAAATGTCGAATCAAAATAAATGGCCCTTGAGGTACATCACGTTCCATTCAACATTGCTGCGGCAACAATAATACCTCACACCATCTGGTACTGCAGGTTTTCTTTTTAATTACACTCAAGAGAAAGACCTTGCAAACACACTGCCTTGAAAAACCTGTGTGAATTGTGATCCTTAATTCTTGCGAAGGAGCAGGGGACTTGCCTTACCATCAGTGTGGCATAGTCTCAGAGCGAAGGTATGTAACGAGGCAAAAGGCCTGCCTGCCCTATGTTTAAAGTCAAATTTAAAATTCGAACTCATCACAGCAAAGGTCGGACTAAAGTAATGCCATATTCAAAGGGTGACCCAAAAAAATATGCATCATTTTCAGGAGAGCGTCGTTCACAAGATCAATTCATATTCATCAGAATTAAAAAATTTGGAGGCCAGGGAACATTGATTTGAACATTGATTTGACAGAGTCTGTCAATTTGACCCTAATCTCATGAATAGGTGGCCTTGGGAGAGGTGACCTGGTTTGCGTTCATATTTAATAATTGTGAAACTTTAATTAATTTATCACCAAGTCTTTTCAACTCTCCGGTAGATTGATCGGTTCACTGCATTGCTCATCTTGTTTGGACTGAAGGAATCGTGAAGTGAACCTGACCAAACTTCCAATAAAGAAAAAGAGATCTCCTTTCTAATCTTAGGAGCTGTACTTGCTGATGTCAAATAATTCTTGAGTTGTAGCACCCTTCCAAAGCGCGGCAGAATTTCAGCTGGTTTAGCAAGAGTACTTCCAATGGCGATGTTAGAGGTGAACAAATACTTTAACTATGAATGATAGGGGATTTCTAAAAGACAATTGTGTTTGCATTGGTTTCTGAATGAAATCACCAACTTAGAAACATTCTCCAGATTAAAAAAAACAATTGTATTCCTTTCTTTGTAGATAATAAAAACTTAAACTTAATGAAAAATTAGGAAGGGATTGGAATTAGTAGGAATCTGCCTTTGCCCTCCGGTCCTGTATGAATTGATTCCATTCCGTCTTGTTTACTTTATTGATTTATGTTTTTAAAAAATGACATAAACAATGTCTATGTAGGCATTGAATGAAGCAATGTTTCACAACCATCCATGGCCTTTCCATTGATTTCTTCTAAAAATCTGTATATTTATTTATTTTTGGCATGAATTTTCTTGAGCCTTACCATTTCATAACACCCAAGCAGAATCTACTCCTTATCACACCGTCAACATTGAAAAACATGTTGCCATGGTGTTTCACAGGAGGTTAAGGAGAAAACAGACCTCATGCCAAAGAAAGGACGACAAAAATCTTATTCACAAAGGTGAGTTTAAAAGAAAGGCTTGGGCCTTGAGGAGAATGATATCAAAGTGTAGGATTGAGAGTCGAAGATGCTTATTACAATGGGAAGGTGAATCATAGGAGCCTAAAGGCAAAACACCAGCAAGGCTGATGGATATCTCTGAGAATAAGAATGAAAATTCGAAAAACCAGAGGGTTTAAGGATTTTAGTAACTCTACAGAAATTTTAAAGTCAATGTAATGCGGTGAAGTGGGTTGATAGGGCAGCGATGCTTGGTTCTGGACTGAAATATGGCCATATAAAGTTTAGGGAGCACTGGAGTTTTAGTTTTAGTTTTAGAGATACCCCACACATTAACACTATCCTTCACACACTAGGGACAATTTAATTTTTTTAAATTTTTTTTTAACATTTGTCCAGCCAATTAACCTACAAACCTGTACGTCTTTGGAATGTGGGAGGAAACCAAAGATCTCGGAGAAAACCCACGCGGTCACGGCGAGAACAATAGACAATAGACAATAGACAATAGGTGCAGGAGTAGGCCATTCAGCCCTTCGAGCCAGCACCGCCATTCAATGCGATCATGGCTGATCACCCTCAATCAGTACCCCGTTCCCGCCCTCTCCCCATACCCCCTCACTCCGGTATCCTTAAGAGCTCTATCCAGCTCTCTCTTGAAAGCATCCAACGAACTGTCCTCCACTGCCTTCTGAGGCAGAGAATTCCACACCTTCACCACTCTCTGACTGAAAAAGTTCTTCCTCATCTCCGTTCTAAACTCCGTACAAACTCCGTACAGACAGCACCCGGGATCAAACCCGGGTCTCCGCCACTGCATTCACTGTGAGGCAGCAACTCTACCGCTGCACCACCGTGTAACCAATGGATGATGGTGGACAATCTGGGTAGCATTGGACATAATAGGGAAGGGGAGTGGTGGGTGGTGAACAGAGAAGAGAGTGATTCACTGTGTCTTAGAGAACACTGTTCATTATTTCCAATCCCTTTACACATTCCCCTTTCACGAATTATTGCTCATGAAGATTTTCACACAGGATCCATCATTTTCCTTTTTTTGGCATATTAAAAATCATTTGTGAACATCAAATGAGCAGAAGCTCCATGAGTGTAGAGAGATTGCCATTTTTTTAACCATGGAAAAACTATACAGTGGAGAAACTATGCATGCTACCCAGGCAAATAAAGACCATGCATGAGTGCAATGATACCATCTATGAGTACAACAGGTAGTGTACGAAGAGTAAGGAAATGGAGTGTAGAATATAGTATTACTGCTACAGCGAAAGTGCTGATTTAAAAAAAAGTGCAAATGCCTCAATGAGGTAGATTGGAAGATCAAGAGCATGAAGGGTTTGTAAGTGTGTCTTTAATTTCACAGTTTTCATAGAGTTTTCGGAGACATTGCCGTTTAATGCAAGGAATAATATGTGCATGGGTATATATTTTGAAGTTCTGGTGTTGAATTTGTGAGGTTTTCTAAATGAGGATTATCAGTTGAGCTCGGATTTGCAAAACTTGCATTCTAATTGGTCTGACTCTAAAATGGTCTCGAGGAAAATCAGACTTTTCCACTTAAGCTCATGTCTCAGTTATTTTTAAAAGTAATTATGTCAGACAGTTCAGTTTGGTACCAATCAAGAAGGTTAAGATCCAAGCCTTGGTTGTTGTTAACCTCTATCAGTCAGAGTAGTATCTGTTGTGAAGGGATGGAGCTCCCACCCCTAGTCACAAGTTCAGTTGAAAGGCAGGCACATGTCGATGCATCAGAAGGACTTAATAGATCAACCTGGAACATGGTGATGAGAGACAAGGCTATTGCCTCTTGCTGTTATAAACAAGGGAAGTTATTTATATGCAATATATTGAAGGACAGTTAACATGTGTTAACGTGACTCAAGATCAATGTGAACATCACCTTCAGTCATGTTAACACATGTTAAAACTGTTCTTCAATCTATTCCCTTCCCTTGTCTACAACAGTAAGAGGCAATAGACAATAGTTAGAGGAAAATAATGGAAGCCATCAAAAGTCAGCTGCAGAACTGATGATGTCATTTGTAATCCATAACTTTCACGTCAAAGTACTTGGACATGAACTCGCAAGCTCACAAGTTATAGGAGTAGAATTAGGCCATTCGGCCCATCGCATCTACTCCGCCATTCAATCATGGCTGATCTAATCCCATTTTCCAGCCTTCTCCCCATAACCCTTGACACCTATTCTAATCAAGAATTTGTCTATCTCTGCCTTAGAAATATTAATTGACTGGGCCTCCACCGCCCTCTGTGGCAATGAGTTCCACAGATCAACTACCCTCTGACTAAAGAAGTTCCTCCTCACCTCCTTTCTAAAAGAACGCCCTTTAATTCTGAGGCTCTGACCTCTGGTCCTAGACTCTCCCACCAATGGAAACTTCCTTTCCACATCCACTCTATCTATGCCTTTCATTATTCCGTAAGTTTCGATGAGGTGTCCCCCCCCTCAACCTTCTAAACTCCAGCGAGTACAGGCCCAGTGCTGTCAAGCGCTCATCGTACGTTAACCCACTCATTCCTGGAATTATTCTTGTAATCCTCCTCTGGGCGCTCTCCAGAGCCAGCACATCTTTCCTCAGATACGGCGTAACTGAAAGTTGGGCAAGAATTCATCAAAGGGGGAGGGTAAATCTTCTGGGGAAATCTATCAATTTTGCGCAGCCATGAAGGAGTAGGTGATTTGTTTACTGTACAAGTATCATATAATAATTATTTATTTTTAAATATGGATGCACCTCAATGAATCAGATATACAAGGACAAAAAACGAGTCATTAATTTGCCATCTACTCATATATTCTAATATATAAAAGTGACAATAAAATCCCATCTGTTCTATTTCTCACATTCGAATTAGGGCTTTAGAAACTCTGATAATTATCCTCAACCATTACCATTGGATCCTTGCTCATACGAGATGCAAATTGCTCAAGGAACTAATTATTAAAAATCGGGTCAGTTTCTAATTCAGTTGCTGAATTAAAAGGGAAAAATACTATTTAAGTGGGAGAAGGTCACTTTGGCATTGAGCCAGTATCAATCTGCCCAGGAAGAGCAAGTTTTCACAAGAGTCATTAGAATTGAAAGTTGGATCAGTGAAGAAGCATTTTATCCCACTTTTGTCTAATGTTACATGATTGTGTGACTCTTTTAATTTGAATTGTTTTACAATGAAATTGTGCTATACGTTAATCAATAAACTGGCCATGACGAGCTGCTCCATAGAATGTTCCCATTTGAAAGCCTTTCAAATGTAAGTAAAGCCTGTGGGAACTTCTGTTTCCCATATATTTTGGGTGTACTGACTAAGTTGGAGTGAAGCTGGATAGATGCCATTGTCAATATCTTCATACATCAGATTAAAAAACCCCCCAACTAAGTTGACAAAGGTGTGGCACTAAAGAGAAATCATTAAATGAAATATTTTATTTTTATTATGCTAATAGCAAAACTAATCAAAAAGTATTAATACTTTGTCAATGGAAAATGTTCCTCCTGATTAAGTGAGTAAATCCTTTTAGAGGGATGAGAGGAGGTCTTATCGAAACGTATAAGATTATTAAGGGGTTGGACACGTTAGAGGCAGGAAACATGTTCCCAATGTTGGGGGAGTCCAGAACAAGGGGCCACAGCTTAAGAATAAGGGGTAGGCTATTTAGAACTGAGATGAGAAAAAACGTTTTCAGTCAGAGAGTTGTGAATCTGTGGAATTCTCTGCCTCAGAAGGCAGTGGAGGCCAATTCTCTGAATGCATTCAAGAGAGAGCTAGATAGAGCTCTTAAGGATAGCGGAGTCAGGGGGTATGGGGAGAAGGCAGGAACGGGGTACTGATTGAGAATGATCAGCCATGATCACGTTGAATGGCGGTGCTGGCTCGAAGGGCCGAATGGCCTCCTCCTGCACCTATTGTCTATTGTCTATTGTCTAAATGGACAATGTGTTAACAACTGTCTGCATTGAAATACTGAAACCGTGCCAGTGGGTCCCGCGTCCAAAATGACTCATTAATCTGCATCGAATCTCCAGGCCAACACTTCTATCTGCCCAGGAACCTACTTTCAAAATTTACACTGCCTAACAAATCAACCGACATTCTCGCCATGTACTCTTGTGCCAAACAGCATACAATTGATTCCATGCTACAACTTCTTCGCAAATGTTCCATCTTCCTTCGTATGGTGTATGAGTAAAAACAGAAAGGGATGGAAGCACTCACAGACCAGGCAGAGTTACAGGTCCGGGACTCTCCATTAGAACTGGGAAACACAGGAAAGAAGTTAGTATTTAGTCACACAGAGAAGGTGGGGGAAGGGAAGGTAGAGCAAAGGAAATATTTTTGATAGGGTGAGACTAACGACTTAAGGGTGGCATGGTGGCGCAGCGGTAGAGTCGCTGCTTTACAGCGCTTGTAGCGCCAAAGACCCGGGTACGATCCCGACTACGGGCGCTGTCTGCGCGGAGTTTGTACCTTCTCCCTGTGACTGCATTGGTTTTCTTCAAGATCTTCGGTGTCTTCCCGCACTCCAAAGACATACAGCTTTGTTGGTAAATTGGCTTAGTCCTAGTGTGTGTAGGATAGTGTTAATGTGCAGGGATCACTGATCGGTGCGGACTCGGTGTGAAGAGCCTGTTTCTGCGCTGTATCTGTGAACTAAGCTAGATCAGTTAATGTAGTCCTAGCTATTGCAGTTGGGTTCAGATCATTCTTCTTTATCTGTGTACGTTGTGTTTGTTTCCTTTGCCTCTCATTACATCCCATCCCCTCCCTCGAATTCACTCTGCCACTAAAAGTGAACTTGTAACCTCTCTTTCCTAGTTCTGCTAAGAGATCTGGACCTGAAGCATTAAACCTGATTCTCCTTCTACAGATGCTGCCTGATCTGCTGAGTCTTTCCAGAGTTTTCAGATTTGTAGCTTCAGCAGTTTTTTGGTCTTCATTTAGGTTTGAGTTCCCATGTTAGATGCTATAATGATTGAGGTCTCTGAAGTGTAAAGGTACTTTATTGCTATACATTAAGGTTCTGGTAAGTACTGTGTAAACCAGATATCCTATTGTAACCTTCAGGAGTGTGAGGGGAATGGCAACTTATGAAATAGTGGGGGATCTCCAATCATGGTATTTATAGTCTGAAAACAACCATAAACCTAAAGTCATGAAGATGGTGGCTCCTCAAGAAATAGATCTGGATGTTCACCAATGTAATTAATAAATGATTATTACATTGTACATAGTTTTAAATAATCTGGTTGCTCGAAATATTGCATAAAAATAGTTTTTAAAATGAATAACAGGAACACAAATATATTGGCAAGGATTGCTATTGATAATCCAAACTTGTCTGCAATTCAAATGTTGCTCCATCTCGGAGAACATGGACTTGCAACCTTCAGCAGTATTACAGTTAGCAATTGAGTTTGGGCTTTGTAATGGGTGGTTGCATATAATCTTTTGTTTCAACTGACTGAGGAAACCAGGACACGGTGTGAGAAGAAAGCATTAGCCATTTAAGACTTGAGATGGGGAGGAATTCCTTCATTCAGAGGGTGGTGAAGCTTTGGAATTCTCTACTCAAAGGCCGTTGGAAACTCACAGGTTACTTCCATTCATAGCTCAGACTGATCAATTCCTGGGCATTAAGGGAATTCGGGGATATAGGAATAGTGCTGGAAAATGGCACTGAGGTAGAAGATTAACCTTGGACGAGATGAATAATGGAGCTGGCTAGAAGCATCAGATGGCCACGTCCTGTTCCCATCCCTTGTGTCCTAATGTTAAAGCTGGTGCTTCAACAATGTGGCTAAAAACATGTTCCTTTGGATAATCGGCACTGACTGAAATACCTGCTCACGTTACATGAGAAGGTCCGACTCAAGAGGTGAAAGTGGGCCACAGCTAAAACCAATGGATTATTTCAACATTGCAAGAAACTCCAATGCTCGGCGCATTGCCTCTTTGAGGACCCTCGGAGGCAAATTCAGGTCCACAGAGGTGCCAGTTCGGACATTAAGCTGTCTGGCTGATAGGGTAAAGAGACACTTTCAAATGGCCGATTTGCAGCAGATGCTTCTGTCAGTTCGCCATCCAGTGAATACTTTATTGAGCGAATGCTGTGCGGTCAGATGTGTAGCCATTTGGCTACCACAATAGTACCTTAATCCAAGTCCCAATTCTCAGTTCAGTTGAGTTTATTGTCACGTGTACTGAGGTACAGTGAAAAGCGTTTTGTTGCGTGCAAACCAGACAGCAGGAAGATAATACATGATTACAATCGATCCGTTTACAGTGTACAGATACATGATAAGGGAATAACGTTTAGTGCAAGTTAAAGCCAGCAAAGTCCGTTCAAGGATCGTCCGAGGGTCCTCAAAGAGGTAGATGGTATTTCAGCACTGCTCTCTGGTTGTGGTAGGATGATTCAGCCGCCTGAAAACAGTTCTCTCCAGTTCCCCAGTGAATACCTATTAGCCAGCCCTTAAAATATACTTTTTCCTTGTTGCCCTCAACCAGTACCTGATATGGGAACTTATGTATTCTGATTTTTAAACTTGATTCCACTGAAATCAGTGGACATGAACTTTGGAAGCAGTTACGATGTTTGTACGCTACCATATCATGGCCTTTACAGCTCGTGACCAAGGACAAATTTCTACCTCAAATTATCTAGTCATGATCATGTTACTGTTGTGGGAGCTTGCTGTGTGCTCTTTATCTATGGTATAGCCTAGATTGCACAGGGAACATACACCAGAAATGGCTCATAGGATGGAATGAGCTTTGAGACATTTAAAAAAGTTGGTATATAAGTGCACATTGTCTCACGTTTTATTAACAATATGTATCTAACCATCACAGTTGGGGCGGCACAGTGGCGCAGCGGTAGAATTGCTGCCTGACAACGCCAGAGACCTGGGTTTGATCCTGTCTACGAGTGGTGTCTGTGTGGAGTTTGTACGTTCTCTCTGTGCCCGCGTGGGTTTTCTCCGGGTGCTCCCGTTTCCTCCCACACTCCAAAGACATACGGGTTTGTAGGTTAATTGACTTGGTTAAATTGCAAATCGCCCCTCGTGTGTGTAGTATAGCGTTAGTGTGCAGGGATCATTGACCAGCGCGGACTCGGTGGGTTGAAGGACCTATTTCCGCGCTGTATCTCTAAACATAAACTTAAACTTAGCAGGCTTGAATGAAGTACATCATAGGACCATGGAAACGTGCAGCACAGAACCCACTCCTTACAGTTCACCTTGTACATGCTGACCATTCCTCTGCATACTTCCTTTCCAAGTACGCATCTAAATACCTTTTAAATGTCACGATGGTTACATAGGCAATGAGCTGGTTAAATGTTCTTTTCATAATCCAGGTTTTATATACTGATTCCACAACTGCTATTTTAGCGAGTGTCTATTATTACATGCACCATTGTCACTCAGGTCATTTGAAAGATAGTCTAGCATTTGATTGGATTTGTCTGGAATGTTCGGCCCCATTTATCTTAATCTTTTAAAGTGGAGTCAAGGAAGCAGCTCCCAGGGTCATTGCCAAATCAGACTTTCCACAGCCCTTGTGGGTCAATACATGTGACACTGATTAAGCCATTGAAAGACTCCGAGAATTTAATTGAGAAGGCCTTTATTGTTCGGTCACTGAGCTGTTTGACTCTCACTAGATTGACTTAAAAATCTCAGTTATCTTTTGTGACCAGTACATGTAAAGAGACGAATAGGGTGGTGCAGCGGTAGAGTTCCTACCTTACAGCGCTTGCAGCGCCAGAGACCCAGGTTCGATCCCGACTACGGGTGCTGTCTGTAAGGAGTTTGCACGTTATCCCCATGTCCTGCGTGGGTTTTCTCCGAGATATTTGGTTTCCTCCCACACTCCAAAGTCGTGCAGGTTTGTAGGTTAATTGGCTTGGTGTATGTGTAAATTATCCCTAGTGTGTGTAGGATAGTGTTAATGTGTGGGGATTGCTGGTTGGTGCGGACTCGGTGGGCCGAAGGGCCTGTTTCTGCACTGTATCTCAAAACTAATCGAAACTAAAATAGCCTCGCATCACATTACAGTGAATTGTGGCAATTGTGAGCTCCATCTCAGTGTTTATTTGGAAATAGTGTGGGACCAGCCAGACCGTGTGCCGTTGGACTTTCATATGAGGAAAGTCAAATCCCGGATTCAGAGCTGATCGGGCACTCTGCTCTCCCACTGTGTTAGTCAATCTCCACACTGTGTTGTCAACTTATGAGCAGTTTATTGCTTCACTCAAAGGGGTTTCACGGTATTCATGTGTAGGAAGGATCCGCAGATGCTGGTTTTTGCCGAAGATAGACACAAAAAGCTGGAGTACCTCAGCGGTTCAGGCAACACCTGTGGAGGAAAGGAATAGGTGATGTTCCGGGTCGAGACCTTTCTTCTGTCTTCAGTCCGAAGAAGGGTCTCAACATGAGACGTCACCTATTCCTTTTCTCCAGGGATGCTGCCTGTCCCGTTGAGTTACTCCAGCTTTTTGTGTCTATCTTCATGGTATTCATAATTGTTTCTGCTGTTTTCAGCGGCAATGTGATGGGAGAAAGATGTCGGTGAATTGTCCCAGTGTCCCTGACAGGCCTTGACCGGCTGGCCAGATGCCCAGTTAAGTGGCAGCCCACAGTATCTCTCTTTGTTGGTCTCCCAGGTTTTCTCTGGCATGTGACAGGCCAGTGGAAGCTCGAGGGGAAACGCACACTGCCAGATTCCAGTTTCCAGTTGACCGTACAAGTGGGGGTTTTGATGGAACTATTCTTATTGTGAGGCAATGCAGACATGGCGACTTGTGTGAAAGCCTCATCGTGAGGCACGGCGTATTATATTTATGGCGCCAAGAATTGTTCCTGGCTGTGGAGACCATCGGTCCAGTTTATCCCAACAACTCCCTCGTGTATGTACAGGCACCTTGCACGTTACGCGGGTTATGTTACCTTCCTGAAAAGCAACACAAAATTTACAAATGCACAAATTAAACATGTACATTTAAACAAGTGTAAAAATTGCGCGTTATTTTAAAAATATGCTTCGGCATTAATGAAACATTTATTTCAACAATGCATAAATCCAACATGCATAAAATGCGAGGGGCCTGGATTCCGTTCTGATAAAGAAAAGAGTTCTCAGAAAAAAAGAGCAATGGCATTGACAATCGGCAAATGAATAGTTGACACATTCGTGTCACCTTTCTGTGCACTGTTTTACTGGGTACATTGAAACTAGGTGGCTTAGCAAATTCTATTATGGTCTTTCAACTTTGTAAACAGTAACACCATGACTAACGTTGCAACTTGCCTCTACATCACACTAGTGCCCCAGAGACACAACCATGGGAGAGGAGACTGGGTTTGTGGTGGTGATTATGGTGGTGGTCTTGTTCCCCTGGAGCTCTTCCCACCCATCCCCGACTCACTCCACCTGCAGAAGCTACTGTCATGGCCTCCTCCTGCTTCTGAATGTTACTTGTCTCGACCGGACTGTGTGCTTGGATAGGGGGGATGGAGGGAAGGATCTGGAACCAATGGAAGAGTGTGATGCCAATGGAATCTGGAGAGGACCAGGGGAGGTAGAAGGAGGAGGGTGAACCACAGGGAGCAGGTAAACAGGAGCAATAAAGCCTGACCTTCAAGGTTTTGTTGCTGGTGCTGAAGGACTGCTGTAGATATCAAGATATCAAGATGATGTAGTTCTGAGTGAGGGTTTCATTGTTAGTAAGGATGAGATGATGGTGGTGCAGATGATGTTGCAAAGGTGGGGCTTCAAGCTCAGTTGGGAGTTAAGTAGGGATCCAAAGATGCAGACCTTTTGGGTTGTAACTGCGTGAACAGCTGTCCGGGACAATGGAGATGGGTGTTCCATATTCCACCTTCAATTCCTTGAGGTGTCATTGGGCATTCTAGTTGCAAGTGTCAAGTGGGGCATGGAGCTCATGCTGGCCTATTGATCCATTAGCTCCAGGCTCCATCTCATGGAGTCCATGCTGTAGTTTAAGCGGTGCAGACTCATAGCACTGGATACTCTTCAAGTCAAGTCAAGTCAACTCAGATGCTCTGGTAACCTGAGACCACCTTTTCATGAGTTCAATCTCCACAGCAAACCCACCTTGAAATACAGAACTGCATTCTCCAACAAGACATTCTCTGATCAGTCGGAATACTTACACAGACCACACAATGATGTCTCCACTTCTTACATTTTGCATGTAATCATTGTCATCCCATTTGTTTTTGTTTCTGTAGCTCTACCCAGTATTAAACCGCTTTGAAGTTCTCCATCTTCTCTTTGCTTTATACTCCATCTTTTTTCCCCTTGTCATCATTCTATTTTCCTTATCCACCTGCTTAAAGTCTGTTCATGCTTAGCAACTCTCGTTATTCGAAGAGTCACGGTGTCTCTCTCTCCACCATTGCTTCCTGACGTGCTGAATGTTCACGGTGTTGTTCGTATTTTCTAAGTGTAGATAGTGCTTAATAAATTGGCCCATTGCTCTTATACAAGCAATACTTCCTAATACTTCCATTCTCTATGACTTTCCCTGCGTGTTATATGAACTGATCGTTGCATTGGTCTTTAAGGAAAAATAGGGATTTGGGCTTGGGTAAACTTTTATCTGGTTAATTCTTTCTTTGACATTCATGTTCTTTATTTTCTTGTCCTCAGGATTCCACTGGTGAATCTGTAAAACACACGGATGTCGACTTTTTTTTTGCACACCCGTGGGACAGGGAGCAAAGAGAATCGTGTTTATTTTTGTAAGCGTGGATGCCAATAAAATAACATTATTTTATGAAGAAGAAAGTATGGAAGAGGTATTGAAGAATTGACCGTTTTGCCAGAAATTGGAATGGCGCGCAACGTTGGGTGAGGAGAACGACATGGCAGCCAAATTCCGATAAGACTGATGACCTTTCAGAAGTGTCCGCAGTGGAGATACAATCTGATGAACTAGGATCCACTACCAACAGTGCCATTAGATGCCACGTACTTAGAGACTGCAGGCTGGTACGATCCACTAACAGTACTTAACTCTTTGAGCAGCATTTAATATTTTTTGTCCGGGAGAAATAATATCTCTTCTTTCTGTAAATGGAACCCTACTCAGAAATGATATTTCCTAAAGTGGTGTTTGTTGCTAAAATTAAGTCTTGAGGCAGTGATGAGAAATTTGAATTCAGTGTATTCCACTTAAACCAGAGTGTATATCGTGTTTAGCAGAGTTAATGATTTTTACTCTTCACAATCTTGATTTATTTTTCTGATCCCCTCTTATGTTCTGGCTTGCTTCCCCCTAAAAACTTTTTATGGGCTGTGGGTGAGTATCTATCCAACCCCCTGAGAGAATGTACCAGGTTAACTCCTGGAGTTGTCCTTGATTTCTACCTCCCGATTCCTATCAGGCCTATGCCTGGGAGTCTTTTCAACACATTCCGCTGGAGGAGCTCATGACCTTTGAACTTCCATTGGGTCCAGCGTGGAGGCAGATCCTCTAGTGAAAACATGGCGGAAGAATGTTGCCATGGTGACGGATGCACTCACTGACGGCATTGCAAATCAGTGAGGCCCCTCCGTCACTTGTAGGCCCCAAAATTTATAGGTGACGATTTGGATTGGTGGATCAATTCATATTCTATGGAAGGGAACTTAATATTCTCAAATAGAAAAATGAAGCAAATCGAGACTGTTAAATCTGGTTTTCTGGTTATATTGGTGGTGACTGAAGATTAAAATGGAGAAATATCAGCCACCCCACCAATGTCCAAATAAACCCGCTGTACACTCATGAGGTCTAGCTGATAGTTTCTCGCACTTCATTGCTTGTTTTTAACCAAGCTACAAAATGGCAGAGAGAGTTGTGATCCTCTGAGGAGCAAAGGACTTTTTATGTTTCTACAGATGTTTTTTGGCAGTTTTTTCCCCTTAAAATTGCGTTGTGCAAATACCTAGAGCAATGGAACACAGATCAAAGCATCCGGCGTGGACAAGGATCTGTGTGTGGACTACGAAGACTGAATAACTTGCGCTTTGCATTGTTTTGTTGTGCAATGATGCTGTTATTGTCTTGCAAATAGTTCATAACCATGACAACTGTGGGGTTTTTTTCCTTTCAGATTACGTGAATATCTCATTATATAAATTATACTGTGTAATAAAATAAAATTTCATTCAGCAACAGGCGTTTCCCGTGGTAGAATAAGCGGGCTTTAACCATGGGCCCCGTGGAAGGAAAGCACTGTTTCTAAATGGTTTCTTGTTTAATGTTGAAAGCTAACTCTTCCCTTTGAGGTTATTTTTAACCTGGTGTCAGGGGAGGAGCTAGGTCTACAAGTGTGAGCAATTTTTCGTTGCCCTGTTCCTTTGTTCAATTTTCTCCCTCCTGCTCCAACCTTAAGACTCTGACCAGCCATCTGCCCGTTCCCTGACCTTGCCCAAGTATCCATGCTCCATGTGTTAGCAGGACCTGTGGAATGTTGTCTGGATGTATACTTTCACTGCAGAGCTACTGATGGGAGAGGACCATGAGTGAGGACCATGAGGTAAGCTTTCTGCTCCCTCCTTTACCCAAGGGATGCTGTAGCTAGATTAAAGGCAATTTTAGTTTGAGGAGGTGTTAAGTCTAGTTCAAAGAACATTTCAAAGCTGAGTGCTGGATTTTGGGGGTATGAAATGTGGTAAAATGAGCACAAATTGACGCCCTTTGACCACATTGGAGATTCAGTCTGTGTAAAACCTATGCTAGTTAAGCCTTGCCAGTTCCACTGTTCATATCCATTCTTTATCACCTCTTCCACTGCCAACAATGGACCATTGTAGGCTCCACCTTTCCTGAGTCTTCGGTGCCAGCTCTGATTTGTTCTGTACCTTTTTATACCTCTAGTTTCCCTCTCCCCCGACTCTCAGTCTGAAGAAGGGACTTGACCCAAAATGTCACCTATTCCTTTTCTCCAGAGATGCCGCCCGACCCGCTGAGTTACTCCAGAACTTTGTGTCTATCTCCGGTGTAAAGCCAGCATCTGCAGCTCCTTCCTGCACATAAAACCTATCAGCAGCTGCCCTCATTTGACTTGCACAACCAGCTGCCAACGACAAACACAATTGGGCAAAGCCCAATGTGCTGGTTGCTAAAGGGGACTGTTTGATTGGTGCCGATGTTAGGTTACAATCTCAAATAGAGGCACTACTTCTTAAGTAGAGCAGGAACTCTGGGCTAAGTTTGAAACAGGGCTCAGACAAGAATAAGATGAGAGGACTGCCAATTAGGGGTTTAAACCTTAAACCATCCCTTTCCAATCATTTACCCAGCACTGTTCTGCTAACACTGACCCTCTTTAAGGTCCTGGTGTGAATTGCACCGATCTTCTACAAAGGTGGTAGCTCACACGATTTGCTGACTAAAATATCCAGAGGATTCTTTAGTCTTTGTCTGCTAATGCTAACATGGTAAATGTAGAACAATTGGCTCCATTGACTTTAGATCCAGCACAACAACTCAAATGTCTTCTCTACCAAATCTACTCACCCTATGGCCCATTGGAATGGTCAGCTAGCTCAATCAAGGTTGCGATATGGGTGGGATTTAGACACTTCCATGGACCAAGTGGCTGAGGGCAACTTTCCAGTTTCCATCCAAATAAACACTAGTTTATTCCCAAGGCAAAATTATCGCAAGCACAGGCCCAGAATATCATCCACACCTGTTCATTACAAAAATGCATTTTATCATTCTATCCTGGCCTTTGATGTTTTTTTGTTAACTGAGAAAGGCAACCCAGATAGAACTCACGAGATGATTAATCATTTGCCATCCCAGTTGGATTAACAAGCTGTGAAAGAAACTGCCGTGTGTTTTGAGCTGAAACTCGGACAGATCTACTTAATACAATTGAAATTTGGGCCACTTCTGTTAAAAGACACACACACCCAGGCACAAACACGCGCAGGCATGCGTGCACACAGAGACACACACGCACATGCACACACGCACATGCACACACGCACTTGCACACACACGTGCACACACATGTGCACACGCACATGCACACAGACATGCGCACACACAGCCACACACACACAGACATGCACCACATTCATACAGGCACATACAGACACACAGACACATAAGACAAACACACACATACAGGCACATACAGAAACACAGACACGTAGACACACACACACACACACACAAACACACACACACACACACACACACACACACACACACACACACACACACACACACACACAGAAAATCAGTATTGAGATAAAATGCTTGTGCACTGTTTACAAGTAATCTCAAACCCCAATATTACAACTAAACCTTTTCCTGTTGCACCTTTGGTAACTGATGCCTTTGCTCCTCTTGACCACATTTGTTCATGCCACGGAATCAGATGTTTCAAAAGGCTTTATAGACTCGAAGTATCTTCCATACCATTCTTCCGAATTGTCACGATCCTTCCTTTGCCCGTCAGAACTAATATTTTGCACCAGAGAATGCCAAAGACGGAAACGTGGTTTCTGCGGGAATATCCACCATGGTTTTCCTTCTGGACAGCGATGGTGGTTGAGCAGAGCCTACAATCGAGTGCACCAGCATGACTGATAACAAGCAGGAGTAAGACTGAGACTTTACAAAAAAAAGGGAATCTCCAAGCCTGAGTTTGGAAGTCCAAAACTTGGCAGTAAACCAAGTTGGACTGATTTGAAAGTAGAAACCTCACTGTAATGCAGGTGTTGCTGAAGCCTGCTTCAGGGCAATATGACTTCAAGATTAATCAACCACCTTTTTTCTTTCCATTTTACAATTTGCATTAACCAAGATGTTGACCATTAATAACTGATTTCTTTATGCGATAGGAAAGCACCATGCTTTTAGATTATCTTTGACTTACTGGTTTGAAAGATTTGTTTTTTAACTCATCCTTTTACCCATTTTTAAGCATCACCACCCAGTTTCACTTCCTTGGTATATTTGAGTCCCCCCTCCCCCCCAGTGTTTGGACTCAAGTCTGACGTCTTCCAGGAATGTCATTGTATTTACTCAGCAGCCTCACTCATCGTAAAACAATGTCAAACTCATCATAACTACCAGGTGATCAGAATTAAAGGACGTTCCTCAGAATTAAAGAAGGAGGTGAGGAGGAATTTCTTTAGTCAGAGGGTGGTGAAGCTATGGAAGTCTTTGCCACAGAAGGCTGTGGAGGCCATCAATGGATATTTTTTGAGGCAGAGATAGATAGATTCTTGATGAATACAGGTGTCGGAGGTTATGGGGAGAAGGAAGGAGAATGGGGTTAGGAGAGAGAGATAGATCAGCCATGGTTGAATAGCAGAGTAGACTTCCTGGCCTCATTCTGCCCCTATTACTTATGACCTTATGATCATTTCGTAGATACACTCAATTTTCTTAGCGATGATGCAGTCTGCAGTTTTATACAAAGATGTATAACTCCTCTCCCACCGCACAGTAAATAATGATACTGATGTTAGTATGAACCTTGAATATGGACTTTGGTCACCCTGTTTTGCTCCGTTCCTTGTAAATTAATTTGCTAATAATCAAACATTCATAGGAATTACTTTGCTAATCCTAAAGAACCCATTCAACCCTCTGTGTCTCCACAACAATCCAATCAGTGGTAGACACAAAATGGTGGAGTAACTCAGCAGATCCGGCAGCATCTCTGGAGAAAGAGAATAGATGATGTTTCGGGTTGAGATCCTTCTTCAGAACCTTCTTCAACGTCACCTGTTGCCTTTCTCCAGAGATTCTGCCCGACCGGGTGAGTTACTCCAGCATTTGGTGTCTATCTTCGGTGTAAACCAGCATCTGCAGTTCCTTCCTACACAATCAAATCAGTGGTATCTGCAGGCGGCTACTTTGATTACAATGTAGGAAGCGGAGAGCTAAGTTATACAATGTCTTCCTTGCATTTCTTTTTAATTAATTTTGAGAGAGCAACTCACAACCCACAGATAATTATGCTCGCTATATTGAGTCAGATGGTTCATGATGGATCAGGTTACACCACATCGTCACCCCACCAGAACAACCCAGAACATTAGATCAATATGATCGGAAAATTTAAAGTCGATTTTTCCTATTTGTTATTGTGTACAGAGACCTGCAAATGTGTCCACAGGCAACACGCAGATCTTTCTCACCCCCTTAAGCAGCAACGTGACACTTTACTTACACAGAGGGAGTCCTGCACATTGGATCGTTCATTGCACCGAAGTGGGCCACACACTGGGGATTCAGTCCACGTATCTGGAATCTCACTCAGGCCGCCAGAGATGCTGCACAGAGATGGCTGTTAAACCTAGTTAACAACAGCCCAGCCTGAACGGTTTACGATACGATTCGATACGATAGAACTTTATTTATCCCAGGAGGGAAATTGATCTGCCAACGGTCATAAAAATACAAGATAAATGAAACATGAAATTAAAATGATGGGTGGAAAGGATTGGGGACGTGCAAAGATTTAGGGGGGGGGGGGGGAGGAGGTGGGAGGGGAGTCAGTCTACCCCACGATACAAGGGGACGGAGTTGCATAGTTTGATAGCCACAGGGAAGAAGGATCTCGTGTGGCGTTGTGCACTGCATCTTGTGGCAGGCAGTCTGTTGCTGAAGGTGCTCCTCAGGTTGACTAGTGTGTCAAGGATGGATGCTCCATTGGACAGTCATTGAATTATAATCATGGAGTGTGCCGCATGGAAACATGGCCCTTTGGCCCATCCTGCCCATGCCCACCAAGCTGGCATACTGGGCTAGTCCCAGTTGCCTGCATTTGGTCCATATCCCACTACCCCTTTCCGAACCACATATCTGTCCTTCCGACTGAGGTGCATATTGAAGAGGGACATGTCCCAAGCTGGGGGAGTGTGCTGTCGTGTGGAATGTGTTAAACTAGGGGACCTGATTAGACTGGGATGAATGGAACTCTGGGAGAACATTCGGCGTCAGGGCGCAAATCATGCACTTTGCAGAGTGACCTTCACAGGACCTCCTCGGATGGTAAAGCAAGTCAGAATTGCAAAATTGTACGTCTTGATAACGATGAGCAAAAGCCTGCAACCAACCATGTGCTGGAGAAAGATACCTTACTTTTGTTTTATGAACTCCTTCAGGCGCCAGAGGCAAGTAAGTGTGCTGTCATGGATTGATATGGGTCCTGAACATCCCCAAATAATTTGAACAATGTCACTGTGGTTTAATTGCTTTGGCAGTAAATACCGATTGACATTTTGTATGAACAAGAGAAAACAATACTTTTTTTTCAAAATTGTGTTTACGCGGTTTTACACTCTCACTGAATACCTCTCCTGCATTTTAAAATTGTAACGTGTTACTCTAAGAACAGTTTAAAGTATTGTGTCCGTTGAATAATACTTGTTTTTTAAAAATCATTTTGGCTCACAAAAGGTGAAATTCTTAGCGTAAAATCTGGTCTATACACTGCACTTCAAACTGGCTTTACAGCTGCAAAGTGACTTGCCCACCGCCGGGTTCATTTAAAAATATATTTTACTTAAACGCAAAGCAGCTAACTATAAGGTCAGAGATTAATGACAACAGTGCTATCGATATACTTGTGCCAGATTGCTTTCTTTGGTATTTCAAAAGCAGGCATTATCACATCGTAAACATGCTCACGGAATAGTCCTCGCTTCACTCCGTTAACAGCTTCTTTTAACATGGTCACTGTGAGGGGCCATGAAACAAACCACCAAAATGCTTGTAGATTAATGGCAAACAATCTCTACCTTATAGGAAGTATCTTTTGTACAAACTGCGACATATAGCCCATATTGTACGCTAAGTTTTGACGAGGAAGAAAACCTTTTGCTTTCACCAATTTTTTCTGTTGCAACTGAATGGTACATTCTGGTGAGGGGAACAAAATATATATATATACTTAATATATATCCATCTTCCAGTGAGAGCAAAGGGGCATTTTTTTCCTTGAGGAAACAGTTTAATTAGAGGATGGTTTCTATTTTGTCACTTCTGTAATTCTGAACTATATGTTTGAATGCACTGTAAACACAACCTGTACCAATTCTCTTGTGTAAGTTTAGTACTCTGATGTTGCTATTAAACATGTTTAACAACAGTTCCCACTGCCTTGTTCAGTTTAGTTTGGAGATACGGCATGGAAGTCGGCCCTTCAGCCCACCAACTCCGCGCCGACCGGCGACCACCCATACTCTAGTTCTATCCTGCACGCCAGGGACAATTTGCAGAAAGCAATTAACCCACGTCTTTGCAATGTTGGATGAAACCGGAGCACCCAGAGAAAACCCAGGCGGTCACAGGGAGAATGTGCAAACTCCATGCAGGCAGCAACCGTAGTCAGGATCCAACCCGGGTCTTTGGCGCTGTTAGGCAGCAACTCTACCACTGCGCCACCGTGCCGCCCTTACCAACTGTATGTAGCAAACCTGAGCCCTGGTGCAGGTCCATGCAGCAGGTTCCAGAGCCAGGACCAAGAAGTCAGCCAGGATGATGCCTAGATTCCAGTTGTTTATAAGCTTCAGGTAGTTCCCTGCGTGTGAGTAAAGAGTGGGAGAGATGAGGAGCACCGTGACATAAGGTCCAGAGGAAACATGAATCGGAACAGAGGATAGATGCACAATGTATGTGTCGGTAGGAAACATTGAACAACATACGTACAGACGAAAGAGAGCACTGTACACAGCCCAGGGTTTAGAAGACAAAGTATGGTTACAAATAGGCCAAAGTCCGCAAAGGCAGCTAAGATAAAGTAAACATGACGAGTATAGAGATTGAGGCGTTTACACAGCATTTGATAGATTGAAATGTACAGCGTGGATACGGGCCCTTCACCTCACCCAGTCCATGCTATCACCTGTTCACACTAGTTCTATGTTGTCACCTTTCGCATCTACTCCCTACTCATTAGGGGCAATTTAAAGAAGCCAATTAACCTACAAAACGCACGTGTTTGGGATGTGGGAGGAAACCAGAGCGCCTGGAGGAAACCCATGTGGTCACAGGAAGACATGTGGACAGCACCCGAGGTCAGGATCGAACCTGGTGCCCTGGCGCTGTGAGGCGGCAGCTCTACCTATTATGCCACGGTGCTGTTCTTGGGCAACTATGCTGCCCTTTGTATAGTTAGGGGCGAGTGTATGCAGAATATGCACAGATAGAATAAAATGTACAAAGCACTTGAGTGGGATGGGAAATGCAGAGTCAGTTAAGAGGATGAGGCACAACTTATCCAGCAAGGAAGAGGAAGAGAGAAATTAGAATGAAATAAATGTAACTTGGTTCATTGACAGAAACAAGCCCTCGTTGAGAAGGAGAGATGGGCATATGAACACATTTGTTGATTTGCTCTCTCTCTCTCTCTCGGGCTTCCTGTGGGAACATGAAGCTGCAGTGGTATTGAAGGCTGAGCAGCACACGGAGGGGGAAATGGCCCGTTGCAGTGAACCAACACAAGCATCTCCAAATGGACCGCTGCCAAGCTTCTGCGTTTGGAAAACAAAAGGCAGCAAGCCTGGCCTCCCCACAGCGGGGTGGACCTGAGAAACTAAAGCCAAGGGAAGTTCCAGGCCCTGTGGTGAACAGGATCAGAAAGGTAATTGTCTTGTTTCTTTTTCCAATTCGTGCTGCAGCACCTGTAAGTAAGTGGCGAATCTGTGAAGGTCACTGAGTGGTTGGAAATCCTTTAGCACTAAAAATGCTCAACCTGTGTGGTGCTTGTACTCTGTAAATATAGAAAATAGGTGCCAGGAGAATGTCATTCAGCCCTTCGAACCAGAACCGCCATTCAATATGTTCATGGCTGATCATCCAAATTCAGTACCCCATTCCTGCTTTCTCCCCATACCCCTTGATTCCCTAAGAGCTATATCTAATTCTCTCTTGAATACATCCAGTGAATTGGCCTCCACTGCCTTCTGTGCTGTCAGATTTAACCGAGGCATCTCCTCACCAGGGTAAAGGGGTTTTATTTTGTATGGAATCTGAGTGGATGGGGAATGGCGGCAGATGCTTTGGCCCCAGGGTAATTCAGTGTGAGGTATGATTTTAACTTCCTGGTTTCAATATGATTGCTTCCTTATCGTAAGTCATAGGAGCAGAATTAGGCCATTCAGCCCATCAAATCTACTCATGGCAGATCTACCTTCCCCTCTCAACCCCATTCTCCTGCCTTCTCCCCATAACCCTTGACATCCTCACTAATCAAGAATCTGTCCATTTCCGACTTTAAATTACCCATTGGCTTGGCCTCCACAGCCGTCTGTGACAATGAATTCCACAGATCCATCAACCTCGGACTAAAGAAATTCCTCCTCATCTCCTTTCTAAAGGTACGTCCTTTAATTCTGAGGCTGTGCCCTCTGATCGCTCTCCCACTAATGGAAACATCCACTCCGCATCCATTTTATCCAAGCCTTTCACTGTTCGGTGAGTTTCAATGAGGTCCCCCCCACCCCCCTCATCCTTCTAAACTCCAGTGCGTAAAGGCTCAGTGCCGCCAAACGCTAAAGCAATCATCCCCGGGATCATTCTCGTAAGCCTCTTCTAGACCCTTTCCAACGCCGGCACATCCTTCCTTCAGTTATGGGGTCCAAAACTGCTCGCAATACTCCAAATGACTTTTCCCTTGATATGTTGAACTGCCCTACTGTGTGCTGGCTACCACTGTATAACAATTGAACTTTTTATATATCGGTCCATAAGTGGCAGACATCCGGAATTGATTTGCATCCAGTTAAATCAGTGCATTGTGGCCAATCTATGCTCAGCAAGGAGTGAAACAACTTGAGCCTTTCCTAGGTTACACAGGACAGTGGTTCAATTGAAGCTCTCCATTGAAACTTTAGTTCTACGTCTTAACTGAAGTGGGCTTCATCACTTTGTATTGCTGCAGTATCAATGGAAGTCTCGGCCTCAGCTTTCCAGACTTGGTCCCACCGACCCAATATATATGTCGCATGTCTGTAGCCTTCCAGCTTGGTCTTCGGCCTACTGCAGAATTGGTTATCAACTGCCAAAGATACAGCTCTGTATTTTTTAAATGTTGGGTTTCTATGCTTCTATGTTATTCTTTATTCGCACTACTTTGATTATTATGATCCCAGAAAATTAATTAACATTAAAATATTGTAACTGTGATAATTGGCCAAGCGTTTCATTCAAAGGCTTTATTTCAATGGCAATGGATTTTTAGTTAACTTCACACGGAATGATTTATGTGAAATCGAGATATTTGCAGTACAAACACTGGTGGATCAAGTGAACATTTGGCTGAGAGGTAACAGCCCAGCGTTAAATTCCTGAGGGTATATTTGAAATGAATAAATAGTACATTAAGAACTTTGAGCAAATACTACATGTATTCGATGTGTGAGTAGGGGAGAGAGTGGCCCACCTTCTCTCAGCAGTTGGATGAGGGAGAGGCCTCAGTTAAAATGACAAAGAGTTTGCACCATCTCTGGGGTGGCTCATTGAAATCTCATTGGATAATGTGGGCTTGGCCCACTATACAGTTTAGTTTAGTTCAGAGATAGACAATAGACAATAGGTGCAGGAGGAGGCCATTCGGCCCTTCGAGCCAGCACCACCATTCAATGTGATCATGGCTGATCATTCTCAATCAGTACCCCATTCCTGCCTTCTCCCCATACCCCCTGACTCCGCTATCCTTAAGAGCTCTATCTAGCTCTCTGTTGAAAACATTCAGAGAACTGGCTTCCACTGCCTTCTGAGACAGAGCATTCCACAGATTTACAACTCTCTGACTGAAAAAGTTTTTCCTCATCTCTGTTCTAAATGGCCTACCCCTTATTCTTAAACTGTGGGCCCTGGTTCGGGACTTCCCCAACATTGGGAACATGTTTCCTGCCTCTAACGTGTCCAACCCCTTAATAATCTTATATGTTTCAATAAGACCCCCTCTCATCCTTCTAAATCCCAGTGTATACAAGCCTAGTCGCTCCAGTCTTTCAACATACGACAGTCCCGCCATTCCGGGAATTAACCTAGTAAACCTACGCTGCACGCCCTCAATAGCAAAAATATCCTTCCTCAAATTTGGAGACCAAAACTGCACACAGTACTCCAGGTGCGGTCTCACTAGGGCCCTGTACAACTGCAGAAGGACCTCTTTGCTCCTATACTCAACTCCTCCTGTTATGAGGGCCAACATTCCATTGAAGCGTGGAAACAGGCCCTTCGGCCCATCGGGTCCACATCGACCAGCGATGGCGCTATCCTGCACACGATGGACAATTGCCGATTTTTACAGAAAACTATTAACCCACAGACCCGCACGTCTTTGGAGTGTGGGAGGAAACCGGCCAACCTGGGGAAAACCCACGCAGGTCACGGGGAGAATGTACAAACACCGTACCAACAGCATCCGTAGTCAGGATCTAACCCGTGTCTCTGGCGCTGTAAGGCAGCAACTGTGCTGCTGCGCCACCGTGCTGCCCCACAGTTCTCCGCGTTACTTCCAGAGCTGTGCTCTAATTGCAGCCGTCGCCTTGCTCGTTTGCATTTTTAATAGCCGTGCTTTCTGTCTTCTCAGGTGAATGGTTTGTTGGGGCGGTGGTGAATAAGACGGATGGAGTGTCACTAAGCCAGGAAACAGGGCCCGAGCAGTCTTTGGGATTCCAAAGGCCCAGGTCAGTGCTGCTCTGTATCGCTCCCTTTGTCAAAGTTCACAGTGTCCTTTATAAATGCACCATCTCGAAGTGTACCCAGCATTGTCACCCAATGCCTCGGAAGTCTAAGATGCTGGTAGATGCGATTTAGAGTGCCGCCAAGACAATAGATGGGAACCCCTTTACTGGAGCAGTCTATTCAGGCCATAGGACTCACGGGTCCCGCTGAGTTACTCCAGCACTTTGTGTCCAACTCAGGGCAAAGGTTCGGGATAACTTTTCGTGCTTAGCTTTGGTGGATAGAATGAAACTCCACGTTTGCCCAGTCATACAAAGGCATGGCCACATCTTCCCATCTCCACCCCTTTCTGCTTTCCGCGGAGACCGTTCCCTCCGCAACTCCCTGATCAACTCGTCCCTTCCCACCCAAACCACCCCCTCCCCAGGTACTTTCCCCTGCAACCGCAGGAGATACAACACCTGTCCCTTTACCTCCCCCTTTCGACTCTGTCCAAGGACCCCAACTGTCTTTCCAGGTGAGGCAGCGGTTCACTTGCACCTCCTCCAACCTCATCTACTGTATCCGCTGTTCCACGTGTGGACCCCTGTATATCGGCGAGACCAAGCGCAGGTTCGGTGATCGTTTCGCTGAACACCTCTGCTCAGTCCGCCTAAACCTACCTGATCTCCCGGTTGCTCAACACTAACTCCCCCTCCCATTCCCACACTGACCTTTCTGTCCTGGGCCTCCTTCATTGTCAGTGTGAGGCCCAGTGCAAATTGGAGGAACAGCACCTCATATTTCACTTGGGTAGCTTACACACCCTTGCAGTTTGAACATTGACTTCCCTAACTTCAAATAGCCCTTGCTTTCCCTCTCTTTCCATCCCCTCCCTCTTCCCACTTCTCCCACCAGTCTTACTGTCTCCGACTACATTTTATCTCTGTACCATCCACTCCCCTGACATCAGTCTGAAGAAGGGTCTCGACATGAAACGCCACCCATTCCTTCCCAGCAGAGATGCTGCCCGTCCCGCTGAGTTACTCCAGCATTTTGTGTCTATCTTCGATTTAAACCAGCATCTGCAGTTCTTTCCTACACATGATCTGTGATCAATTTGTTTTCAGCAGGTCTGCCCTAGTTCCCCTGCTCTCTTGTGCAACACAAGCCCAGAGCAAGTTTACATTCACCTCAGTCAAACGCAGCAGACAAACTATTGATTGAAGTTCTCTTGAAATATACGAAAAGTGTTTCAAGGCAAGGACACAGCTTTTTTCAAAGCAAAGTTGTCAGTAAAGTAAAGTTGTTTTTCTTAATTTATACTTTCCTGACCTCGTGATTGTAAATAACAGAAGCAGGAATAGGCCATGTAACCCCTCGTGCCTTCTCCACCAGTTCATTTGATCATGGCTGATGTTTTACCTTAGCACCACATCCCTACATCAATCCCATACACATTAGTTCCCTTAATATTGAAAATGATTTCTTCCTTGCCCAAACTCCACAATCCATTTAAGAGGAACTTTGCAGAAATTAATTGGCAAAGATATTTCTTCTCATCTCTCGCACCTCACTTTTAAACTGTGATTCTTAACTCCCCAGTCAAGGGAACTATGATTCTTGCTTTGACCCCGATACGCCCTTTATGATCTCAATCAGGTTCATGTGATCTCATTGACGTTTTGCAAGCTTCAGTGAAATCGCCTCCCATTCTTCCGAGATCATGATCTGTTTGATCTCTCCCCGTGGGACAATTCTCCCACCCAGAAATCCATCTGGTAAAACTTTCCTGAAGTCCCCTCTCTCATCTGCACTTTCTTCCTCAAGGAGAGAGACCGGAGTTGTTCACGTTTTTGCAGATGCTGTCTCACCAGAGTGCGGATAAATGCCTTTAACTCATAGATTCAAATCCTTTTGGAGTATTGTGAGAAACTCTGGGCACCGTATCTGAAGAAGGATGTGCTGGCTCTGGAGCGGGTCTAGAGGAGGTTTACAAGAATGATCGCAGGAATGAGTGGGTTGACATATCATGAGCGTTTGACCGCACTGGGCCTGTACTCGCTGGAGTTTAGAAGGATGAGGAGGGGGGGATCTAATTTTAAACTTACCGAATAGTGAAAGGCTTGGATAGAGCAGATGTGGAGAGGATGTTTCCACTGGTGGGAGAATCTAGGACTAAAGGTCTTAGCCTCAGAATTAAAGGATGTTCCTTTAGGAAGGAGATGAGGAGGAATTTCTTTAGTCAGAGGGTGGTGAATCTGTGGAATTCTTTGCCACAGAAGGCTGTGGAGGCCATCAATGGATATCTTTAAGGCAGAGATAGATAGATTCTTGATTAGTACAGGTGTCAGAGGTTATGGGGAGAAGGCAGGAGAATGGCGTTAGGTGGGAGATAGATCAGCCACGATTGAATGGTAGAATAGACTTGACGGGCCAAATGGCCTAATTCTGCTCCTATTGCTTATGACCTGATGACCTTTTGCAATAAAGACCAACAGGGCATTTTTCTTCCTCATTACTGTCAGTAACTGAATGTCAACGTTCGGTGATCTGTTTACAACAATATCCAAATACTTAGCACAATATCTGCAAGTCATAGAACATGGAGTAAGACAGCGTAGGACCAGGCTCTTTGGCCCAAAATGTCTGTGCCGAACATGATGCCGTGTTATACTAATCTCCTTTGCTTGCTTGCAGCTCATACCCCTCCATACCCTGCATATCCATGTGCCTATCTAAAACCCCCCTCTTCAATGTTACTGTCATACCTGTTTCCACCACCACTCCTGACAGCACATTCCAGGCACCCACCACTCTCTGTGCAAAGAAACCTGCCCCGTGCAAGTCCCTTCAAACCTTCTTCCATCTGAGGAAAGTTTACAATGTAATGGAAATATCCTGCACTTTATCACGCCTCTCAGAATCTACCAAAGAGCTTCACAGTGTGTGAAAGACTTCCTGAAGTGAAGTCACGCCAATGATGAAGAAAATGCAACAAGGCTGAACAAGGGTCTCGACCCAAAACGTCACCTATTCCTTTTCTCCAGAGATGCTGTCTGGCCCCGCTGAGCTACTCCAGCTTTTTGTGTCTATCCAAGGCCAACAAAGCTATCCAATCCACCATTTACTATTGCGTCAGCTTATAGTTGCAGCACTCGTACTGAGTCTATGACTCAGGAGGCATAGAAACATAGAAAATAGGTGCAGGAGTAGGCCATTCGCCCCTTCGAGCCAGCACCGCCATTCAATATGATCAAGGCTGATCATCCAGAATCAGTGCCCCGTACCTGCTCTCTCCCCATATCCGTTGATTCTGTTAGCCCTAAGAGCTATATCCAACTCTGTCTTGAATACATCCAGTTAGTTGGCCTCCACTGCCTTCTGTGGCAGAGAATTCCACAGATTCGCAACTTGCTGGGTGAAAAAGTTTTTCCTCATCTCAGTCCTAAATGGCCTACCCCTTATTCTTATCCAAGGAGTCCATGCCCCAGCCAACTCACTCGGGAGACTACCACCAGGTGAAGCAGGCAAATCCTTCAAGAGTTGACCCTCACAGTGACTGCCCAACTCCCTCATTGCCCCACTCCTCCATGGACTAAGCCAATTCCATCACAAATTCACTCATAAGTACATCAAATCTTGTGAAGTGTACACATCATCAGCCAGTGAGGCCACGTGTACACTCTTTAACCGCGATGGCGATAATGCATCTTTTGAAGCGTACACTGGGGAAGAGGGACATCTGTTAGTACAACCTGTTTTGTTCAACATCTGGTTACACCTGGACAAGAACAATAAGTGTCATAAGCATAAAGCTCTTTGCACTGTAAATCTATACACTGTAAATGATTGAGAATGATCAGCCGTGATCACATTGAATGGCGGTGCTGGCTCGAAGGGCCGAGTGGCCTACTCCTGCACCTATTGTCTATTGTCTATTGTCTAAATGGATAGATTGTAAACATGTGTCGGAAAGAACTTCAGAAGCTGGTTTAAATCGAAGGGAGACACAAAAGTCTGGAGTATCTCAGCTGGGCAGGCAGCATCTCTGGAGAGAAGGAATGGGTGACGTTTCGAGTCAAGACCCTTCTTCAGACTGATTGTAAACATGTATTGTCTTTCTGCTGACTGGATAGCAGGCAACAAAAGCTTTTCACTGTACCTCGGTACATGTGACAATAAACTAAACTGAAAAACTGAAAGGTTATACTAACTGCAATACATATTGTTGAAATCCAGTAAAATATAAACTAAATCCAGTCAGAGTCTTAGGATCATAGAGTCATGCAGCACAGAATGGGCGATAGGACCGTATCTCTATGCCTCGCCAATTTAGTATCTTTCTAAATGCTTCTTAAACGTAATAATTATATCTTTCTTCACCATCTCCCCTGACAGCTGTTCTAGATATCTACCACTCTTTGTGTAAAAATCTACCCCTCACGTTCCCTCGAAAACACTTTCTCCCCTTAAACTTATGCTCCCTCTCATAGAAAGAGGATTCTGACCATCCATGTCTCTCATACAATTATAGAGTTCTATCAGGTCACCCCTCAGCCTCCTTCACTCATGAGGATACAACTCTCCCCTCTGACGAGAATGCTGCAACATCCTATATCTCTCATTTCCCTTTCCCCTGCCTCACTGTTTGAGGAAGGGTCTCGACCCGAAACGTCACCTATTCCTTTTCTCCAGAGATGCCGTCTGACCCGCTGAGTTCCTCCAGCTTTTTGTGCCTATCTTCTCTGTGCAATCTCTCCCAGCGGCAGTTAATGGAAGAATCAAAGCTTGCCAGTACCTAGGTGAGTAAATTCTGCTCTTATAGATAAAACATTGATGTCACGGTGTGTAATGTCAAGGGAAAAATTAACTGAAATGATTCCCGTTAATTCTCCATCTGCAAGCAGAAAAATAAAACCTAAGGCTAAAAGGAAGTGTGCTTCTCATTTACTGGAAGAATTGTCAGGGGTTGCAGATTAGCTGAAAACCCTTTCGTCCTGTGGAGATAACCGAGGTACAGCGAGCTCAGATATTGACATCTCTACCTGTTGTGAACATGCAGTGAGCTTAAGGAATAAAGCTAAGTCGACCCATTGATGTTAATTCGTAGACTTTGGACGTGAGTGGCAATCTACACGAGAGACTCTCCGATCGTATTAAAAGTGCACTTCCAGATGGACAAAGAATCACAACAAAATATTGTTGAAGAATTGAACCTCCTCCAGCTAGGTCAGCGAATGCTCTAGAATGATTGCAATTGGCAAGGAGTGTCGTGATACCAGCTGCTAAGGCTGGAAGTGCAGGAAGCAGAAGAGTGGCTGTTGCAAGAATGGATCAAACAAAACTTCGTTTGGCACTGGGAGTTATTGGGGGCTTGATGGTAATTATGGTGGCGAAAAATAAAATTAATAAGCACAATGAGAGAGAAGACACAATGTGTCTAGGAAGGATCTTGCAAACGCTGGTATATGCTGAAGATAGATACGAGGTGCTGGCACAACTCAGCGGGTCAGGCAGCATCTCTGGAGAAAAGGGACAGGTGACGTTTTGGGTCGGAACCCTTCTTCACGAAGGGTTCAAAGGAGAGAAGACAACATGGACTTCAGACGCTGGAATCTTGACCAAAACATTAGGTGCTGGAGTAACTCAGCAGGTCAGGCAGGATTTGTGGAGGTAACGGCACCGGTTTAGGTCAGGATTTGAGTCGGGGGAGGTGAGAGGATAGAGAGCTGAGTAAAAGAGAGGTCTAAGCCTGGCAAGTGATAGGTGGATACAGGTGTGGGGGATTCGGTCGGTAGATGAGTGGAGTAAGTGACGAGGGCTAGAGATGTAAAGGGGCAAAAGGGTGACAGATAAGCAGAGAAGAAGAGTGAAATGTAAAGCTAGAGGAAGGGGTTGCAAGGGGACGGGGAGGGGAGAGAAAGAGGTGTTGGGTAGTATGAGAACTGGGTGCACACCAGAGTGTGGGCACAGGAAAGGGCGAGAGGATAGAGGGCGTATTACATAAAATTAGAGAATTAATTGTTCACACCATTGATTTGTAAGCTACCCAAGGGGAATACGAGCTGCTGTTCTTCTAGTTTGTGCGTGACCTCACGCTGGCAATGGGGGAGGCCCAGGACAGAAACAGAGAGAAGATCTACAAAGGCCACGTCAACAGCACAAGGTATGAATAACACTTCCAGTTCCAGCATCAACACCCACTGATGCAAATACAATTCAAAATGAGGGGTCAATAATTTATGTTATTTATTTGTGGGAAAGCTAGACCTGAGGAACTAAATATTAAGCTTCTTATCCATTAGCAGAAGACCAAAACTGTAAGCAAGGGAAACTGTTCATACAGATTAGAGCTCAAGGCAGTTGGAAAATTGGATCCAAAATTGATTTTGTAATAGGAGACAGGCAGAGGGCATCTTTTGGTTGGTAGAGGGCATCTTTTGTGACTGGAACCAGCAATGTACAGCAGTGATTAGTGTTGATTAGGATATGAATGCGGGCAGTATAATGATGTGAAAATTGTTAATGTTGATAGTGAGTGCAATAGCCGTGGGCCTCCTGCTTCTCGTTTTCACCCAACAAGCTGCTAACGATGGCCTGTTTCCTTTATCATTGTTGCTCTTTTTTGCATATCTTTCATTCATTGTTCTTAATCTCTCTACATCATCTTCTATAATCTCTCGTTTTCCTTTCCCCTGGCTAGTCTGAAGAAGGGTCTCGACCCGAAACGTCACCCATTCCTTCTCTCCGGAGATGCTGCCTGACCCGCTGAGTTACTCCAGCTTTTTTGTGTCTATCTTCGGCCTCAAGGTGATATTGGGTCAGTTGGCAAAATAGGCAGAACGATGGCAGATGGAACTTAATTCTAACAAAGGTAGGACTTACTGTGTATACCTATGGCTACAGATGAACAGAGTGACTGTGGTGCACAGGTCCAAGGACCATGGAAGGTTGCAGCACACATGGATAAGATGGCGAAGAAGGCAACCGGGGCACTTTTCTTTAATAGTCAGGGCACAGTATATAAGAGTAGGGATGTTATGCTGTATGGGGTAGGAAGTCCTGGTTTTGGGAGGAGGCAGGTCTGTCACCATCCTCCTCAATGTTGACCCTGTCTTTTACAAAGTTAGATGAAAACTCCCCAGAGGGGCGTCAGTTCGAGTTGAGGGAGGAACGATTTAATAGGAACCTGAAGATCAACTTTTTCACACAGCGATGGGTATATTGAATGAGCTGTGAGAGGACTAGAATAGATGGGCATCTTGGTCGGCTGGGGAAAACTGGGATGAAGATCCTGTGTCTAAATGACTCTGACTCTAAATGAGGGAGGCTTAGCTTAATGCCTCATTAAGACCACCCATCAAATGCTGTTCACTTTTACTGCAGCCCTCCCAGATTGATCAGTTGTTAGGGCCTTGCAGAACAACAATGACTGTCCACATAATTCAATGTAATATGTTCATGATATCTGAGAAATGCAATAAGCCATCATATAAATGCAAGGTACTGTTTGCATCAAAGATTTAAATCCCTGAGCTTTATATACTTACTTATTTTAAATATAACACACTGCAATGGATGCCATGGTTACCAGATGATGTGATTATTTTTGACATGGTACAATGGTCCTGCAGTAGGTTAACGCGATATTGTACAAAACCATTAATGCTGAAGATGTTTTTTTGTGTCTCCCGCATGCTAATTTCCTTTGATGAATTAAAGAGAAATGCGATCTTCTTTGAAAATAATGTCATCGTTATTGCAATTGTTGTGGTTTAACTTTAATAATCGATAATTGTGCCTAGATCACGGTGGTTTTGTGTGACATGAAATGAGGCTGTAAATGTTTTCATAAGTCAGCAAGGAAGGAACTAGCAGTGAGGCAATCTTGAATATTGGGAATCAGGAAAATGCTGCTGCCTGCTAACTTCTCGGGATTGCTGTCGAGTGATTTAGAGAAGAAGTTGAGAACATTAAGGGTGGCACAGTAGCACAGTTGGTTGAGATGCTGCCTCACAGTGCCAGAGGCCCATGTTCAATTTTGACCTCGGGTGCTGTGTGTGTGGAGTTTTGCTTGTTCTCCCTGTGACCATGAGGGTTTCCTCCAGTTTCCCCCCATGTGCCAATGATATGCAGGTTTACAGGTTAATTGACCTCTGTGAATTAATTGCCCCTGGTGTGCAGGCAGTGGACGGGAAAATGAGATGACAGGAGGGAGGGAGGGAGGGAGGGAGGGAGGGAGGGAGGGAGGGAGGGAGGGAGGGAGGGAGGGAGGGAGGGAGGGAGGGAGGGAGGGAGGGAGGGAGGGAGGGAGGGAGGGAGGGAGGGAGGGAGGGAGGGAGGGAGGGAGGGAGAAAAAAATAAGGATTGTTTGCTTGCTTTTGGGACAATTCTTGATGCCCCAAGTCTAGATTCTTGATTAGAACGGGTGTCAAGGGTCATAGGGAGAAGGCAGGAAAATGGGATTAGGAGGCAGACATCAGCCATGATTGAATGGCGGAGTGGACTCGATGGGCCGAATGGCCTAATTCTACTCCCATAACTTGTGAGATGGTCTTCTTTGTTGTTGGAACTAAAGCCCATCAGGTGAGTTCACCTTACTGTCTGCGCCAGTGTGTTCATTGCTGATCCCGTGTCATGACCGACACCCCAAGGGGAAGAAAATCATGGGTCCTGATTTGGGAATGGCACCAAGATGGCCAAGATTTCAAGCTACATTGATGGCATTGTTAGATTGCAGAGAGGTATTAATAGAATGAGAAATTGGGCACATGGATCAATATAAATGTTAGTCTATAATAACAGAAAGCCTTAAAAATAATAATTATAATAATAATAATAATACTAATAATACTACTACTACTAATAATAATAATAATAATAATAGCATTGAGCTAAGTCGTCATGGATTTAGCAAAGGAGTATCACCATACACTAATATAATGAAATCCATTGAAGATTTGTTGAGAAGATTGGATGAGGTTAAAATGGATTTTTAGAAGATCTTTGGTAAAGTCCCATGCAAATTGTGGGTTGACAGATCAGAGCACATGGAACAGGGTCTTGTATACTGACATGGGTTGAGAAATAGTTTGCAGAAAGTAAAGAATGGGATCAAATTGACCATTGTCATGTTGACGTGGGTAATGCCACGGTTGGCATTTGGACTCCAGCTATTCATAATCTAATTCAAAAATGCAGCTGAGGAGACCAAATATCATACTTCTTAGTGGGCGGGTGACACACAGGGTGGGGGGGGGGGGGGGAAGGAATGAGGTGAGTAGGGAATAGAAAGTAAAGGAGCTTCAAGGAATTGCCAAAAAATCAAAAGAGTGGGTGAGAACACACAAATGGAATACAGCCCAGATGAGAATGAGAATGAGGCCAGTAATTTTAGTGCACAAAGCAGAGGCCTGCCTCGACTGAGGGTGTCGTGATAAAAGGCCGAAACACCCAGTGACGTTGAGGTACACAACTGAAGATGTGTCTGAATGGTAGCAACATCACCTAGTGGTCACCCCCAAGAACAACACCAGTCAATTGTAGTGCAAACCTTAGGGATTGTAACATCTAGTCCTACTAATCAATCTGATTTTAACTCAATTTTACTTTCTCCGGACTGCTATTTGCACAAGTTGTTTTGTTTAAATTATCATCCTTCTACCGCCCCCCATTTATCCATCTGACTGGAGGACCTTTGAAACTTATTTCCATGACAACCCTGGCCTCAGCTTATCACAGATCTTCCCTTTATCCAATCCATTTGTTGTCTCTTCCCCCCCCCCTCTCTCCTCACTGCCCCACCCCCCTCATCCATCTTCTCTATAACGTAAAACTAACTTGTTTTTCTTGCTCACCCAGTTCTGATGGAGTCTTTGACCTGGAATGTTAACTCAATCTCTCCTTCCACAGATGCTGACTGACCTGCTGAGATTTTCCAGCATTTTCTGTTTTAGCTGTTGGCTAAAAATACTCGCTCTCTCTCCCTCTGCAAGGCCATTGCAGTTTGAAGAAGGATCCCAACCTGAATACAAGCAAACGTCACCCAAGGTTTCCTCGTGGAACCACTCTGCCAGCCCAAGTATATATCTGGTGAAGATCTGTTTCGTTTGGTGGCTCCCCACGGTAAGTTGCTGCCTTCCAGAGCCAGGGACCCGCGGTCGCTCCTGACTGCGGGTATTATCTGTACCGTGTTTTTGCACGTTCTCCCTGTGACTGCGTGGGCTTTCTCCGGGTGCTCCAGTTTCCTCCCATACTCCAGAGGTACAGGCTTGCAGGTTAATTGGCCTTCAATAAAAACAAAATAGTGAAATGTCCCCGGTGTGTAGGATAGTGCTAGTATACGGGGTGATCGCTGGTCGGCGCGGGCTCGGTGGGCCGAAGGGGCCTGTTCCCGCGCTGTATGTCTAAAGTCTAGAGTCTATCTTTGGCAAGTACAGGCACGGAGACCAAATCTACACTGAGATGAGATTAGAACTGAGATGAGGAAAAACTTTTTCAGTCAGAGAGTTGTGAATCTGTGGAATTCTCTGCCTCAGAAGGCAGTGGAGGCCAATTCTCTGAATGCATTCAAGAGAGAGCTGTATAGAGCTCTTAAGGATAGCAGAGTCAGAGGGTATGGGGAGAAGGCAGGAACGGGGTACTGATTGAGAATGATCAGCCATGATCACATTGAATGGCGGTGCTGGCCCGAAGGGCCGAATGGCCTCCTCCTGCACCTATTGTCTATTGTCTATTGTCTACACCCAATCTACATAATAGCATTGATGTACAGAGGGATCTTGAGGGGTCCAAGTCCATAACTGTTTAAAAGGGGCAACAAATAGATAGTGTCATGGATGCCAGTGCTGGATAAGGAGGGACAAGATAGAATCAAGGCATTTGGAGGTGGGTTCAGTGGGTCATGTGTGGATATTTTGAAGGAGACTGATTAACAGGATATTGAGGATTGGTTAACGGTCAGGAAACAGAGAATTTAATTAAATGGGTCACTTTGGGATTGAGATGCTGTGGCTTGTGAGATGTCAGAAGGATTATTAATACTCACTCTCAGGATGAAATGTCAATGCTTGCTTTGGTCCTGAGCAGGCATTGATCAGCACTCAAGCATGGAAGCCTCTTCAATCATCACTCTTGCGCTCAGAGTTTAAACAATCTTCTGCTCAAACTGATCACCCTTCAGTCATCACCCTCATGCTGCTCAACAAAAATGCTGCTTCACCCTCTCCCCCAACCCCGTCTCCCCCAGCGTAACCCAGGTGACCACCTCCCCCAGCGTAACCCAGGTGACCACCTCCCCCAGCGTAACCCAGATGACCACCTCCCCCAGCGTAACCCAGGTGACCACCTCCCCCAGCGTAACCCAGGTGACCACCTCCCCCAGCGTAACCCAGGTGACCACCTCCCCCAGCGTAACCCAGGTGACCACCTCCCCCAGCGTAACCCAGGTGACCACCTCCCCCAGCGTAACCCAGGTGACCACCTCCCCCAGCGTAACCCCGGTGACCACCTCCCCAGCGTAACCCAGGTGACCACCTCCCCCAGCGTAACCCAGGTGACCACCTCCCCAGCGTAACCCAGGTGACCACCTCCCCCAGCGTAACCCAGGTGAACACCTCCCCCAGCGTAACCCAGGTGACCACCTCCCCAGCCATGTTTCACACCCTACCCTACCCAAACACAAGCTCACACTGCGCCACTCTAGCTCATCAGTGTTCACTCCGCTATCTTCCCTGAACGTCTAGTGTTAGTTAAGTTTATTGTTGTCATGTGTACCGAGGTGCAATGTAAAGCTATTTTGTTGCATGCTATGCAGTCAGCAAAAAGGCTGCACATGATTACAATCGATCCACGCACCCAGTACAGATACTGGATAAAGGGGATAACGTGTAGTGCGGGATAAAGTCCGGTAGAATTACATTTCCGCTTCACACTAGAGGTCAAAATGTCACTCCCACTGCTCATCTCTCCAGGGGTCACACTGTCACTTCCCCCCATCTAGGAGTGACTCAAATGTTCCGTATAACTATGAATCTCACAGCCCCCCACCCTCACCCCCTCCACTCCCAGATCAGCACTCTGACTTACCCTGATAAGAGTTGACACCATCTGTCCACATTGTCCTGAGGTAAAGGTAGACACAAAACGCCTGAGTAACTCAGCGGGACAGGCAGCATCTCTGGAGAGAAGGAGTGGGTGACGTTTCGGGTCGAGACCCTTCTTCAGACTGCGAGTCAGGGGAGAGGGAGACATAGGGATATGGAAGGGTAAGGTGTGAAGACACAGATCAAAGGGGACGATGACCAAGGAAATGTAGAATGGTACATGGTTAACTGAGGGGAAGGTAACAACGAGACATACAATCAGTAATATTTGATCAGGAGGACAATAAACTAGTCGGAGAACTGGGATGGAGGAGGGACAGAGAGGGAAAGCAAGGGTTACTTGATGTTAGAGTAAGCAAAATTCTTAAGCTGTAAGGTTGTAAGCTGCCCAAGCGAAATATGAGACATGGTCCTTAGGGAAGTTTTGGGCCTGTTCCAGTTACGCGATTTTTTAGGCGACTGCCGGCGACTGTCAAAGTCGTAGCAGATCGCCGAAATTTTCTTTTACCCGACGACAACGACCACGACAATGCCGAGTCAGGTCGATACAAGTTACTTTATTTTGTGAAACTAGCACCTGGCTAAGAGGTTACACCGTCTTCGGAAGCATCGCGAAATTCCCACGCTTACCTGACCGTCAAACTGTCGCCTCCAATCTACCTGTCAAATGTCCTGATGGTAAATAAATTGGTTAAACAAAAACTATCTTCTGGTATCTTCAAATGCCTTTTCTTAATTTAATATTACGTGCTTCTAAATGGATCTGCGACAACCTAGCAAACCTGGGGACAGCGCGCGACAGACAGCGCCCGCAATAAGCTACGGTACCTGGCAACAAGCCAGCTGTCGCTGAGAAATTTCTATCTGGAAAATGTTTCCGCAACGCGCCGAGATCCGCTACGATTCAGTGAAGACTCCTCACGATCATGCCCGCGACTCCCTGGCGAACTGTCGGAGACAGCCTAGTCACCGGCAGTCGCCTTAAGATCGCTTAAGTGGGAGCAGACCCTTTAGGTAAATCTGCTGAGCTAACACAGAGGCAGCCTCAACAAACTCAGAGTATTTGTGCTTTCTTCAAAATTCTCACAATTCTTTACCACTGTGCAAAAATACATGAACAAATCTTTGAATAGATATTAAGGAATCGAGACCCCTCCCCCATGTGAGTGTTCGAAGCATTGATTTAAAGAGCAGGTGAATTCAAATACTGACATCAGCCTGACATGCCCTTTCAATGAAGCCACTCTATGCCCCCTGTGACAGGCTCAGTCCCCTTGGCCTTTCTTCAGCTCAAACATCATAAGGCTTGTCGTAGCTCACCAAGAAACCCCTTGGGATTTAGACTGGGTATCCACTCTCATTAGTATTCAAGGCAAATTCATGCACAGATGATTAATTTGTATGAATTGCTGCCGATATAAGTGCCAAACATTTTAAGAGTAAATTAATGGACAAGGTTCTTGCGCCACAGTTGCTTACAAATAGATGCATAACATATGAAACTCATTATGCCGACTGACCTCAGACAATGCCTCTGTCATTTATTGAGGAGTATAATTTGTCAATGAAATGTGAATCTCAAGGTTATATTAAAGGTTCATTTTTCTTCTAATCCTCTCTTGAAACGCAGTTCATTCATGTTGGCGTGTGGCTTCTTGAAGGTCAGATGTCTTTGCGCGCCTCGCCCAAGAGAGGCTTTCAATGTGCAGAGAGTGAGTGCGGTCCTTGATGGATGGCGAGCCTCAGTTCTCAGCCTCATACTTTGGAATTAGAATATAGGTTTAAGGTAAGAGGGGAAAGATTTAATAGGAACCTGGGGCAGGTGGGTCGAGCATAGATGGGGTATCGTTGTCTTTCTAGCCAAGTTGAGCTGAAGGGCCTGTTTCCAAGCTGTAGGTCTCCATGACTCTAAGGAGTGGTACCCCATCCCTCGACCATTATTAAAAGTGCTGTATCAATGGTTGTCATTTGACAGCGTTCTTCAAGCATCTCTGTGTATGGACATCCTTATGGCCCTACGGGCACCAAATCCATTGGGAGCCTACAATCCAGAGAACGAATAGATGATGGCCATGACATGGCTGGGCTGACCGTTGTCAGAGATGACCGTATATGGCCAAAACACCCAAGGGCCCAATCCAAGGAGAGCCAAGACGTACAGGTATGTAGGTTAATTGGCTGGGTAAATGTAAAAATTGTCCCTAGTGGGTGTAGGATAGTGTTAATGTACGGGGATCACTGGGTGGCACGGACTTGGAGGGCCGAAAAGGCCTGTTTCCGGCTGTATATATATGATATGATATGATATGATATCAAAGATTTCGAGGCAATTGATGCCCTCTGGAAGATGTCCTCAACTGCAGTTCTGATTTTGGCTTTGTCTCACAGCAACTGATTCAAAGCATACTTGCCAACCCCCAAGGACCTTAACGCGATCTTATCCCATCTGAGAAATAACAAGGACTCCGGAGCAGACAGTATTCTGCCATGAAGATTCAAGGCCTTCATCTGGTGAGAGGCGAAAATGCCAAGGGGGCGGGGAGATGCCATAGTGGAGGTCAAACATGAAAGGTCTCGCTTCTCTCCATTGCAGGCGGAGTCATTGGCAGGGTCTTCCTCAATTGCCTCTTCCAGGGCGCACAAGCTTCTCCCATACTGACAGTGTGGATTGTGCCCCATCACAAGGAACATGACTTACACAATGTGACAATCCCAAGAGAAACCATGGAGCAACACCAACCACCACATGTGTTTTTTTTTTGTTCAGTTTTTAGTTTAGAGATACAGCGCGGAAACAGGCCCTTCAGCCCACCGGGTCCGCGCAGACCAGCGATCCCCGCATATTAGCACTATCTTACACTAGGGACAATTTTTACATTTACCAAGCCAATTAGCCTACATATCTGTACGTCTTTGGAGTGTGGGTGGAAACCGAAGATCTCGGAGAAAACTCACGCAGGTCACGGGGAGAACGAACAAACTCCGTGCAGACAGCACCTGTAGTGGAGATCGAAACTGAGTCTCCGGCGCTGCATTCACTGTAAGGCAGCAACTCTACCGCTGCGCCACCGTGACCGCCCTTGGTATTCATTGTGGTCTTCATTGACTTAAACCATTGACTTAACCGCATCTTCCTGCTTTCTCCCCATAGCCCCTGTCACCCATACTAATCAAGAATCTGGCAATCTCCTCCTTAAAAATATCCATTGACTTGATCACCACAGTCTTCTGTGGCAATGAATTCCACAGACTCGCCACCTTCTGACTAAAGAAATCCCCCCTCATCAACGTTCCCAAGGTACGTCTTTTTATTCTGAGGCTATGCCCTCCGGTCCGAGACTCTCCCACAAGCAGAAACATCCTCTACACATCCACTCTATCCAGGCCTTTCACTAAAAATCTAATGACAAGCGAAATGCGTTCGCAGTTGTAATGTAAGTAAAATGGCAGCTGCTGCTCTCACCGCAAGAACCGACAGACAACAGAGTGATGGTGAACAAATAATCAGTTTTATTGATGATGTTTAAGAAATAAATGTTACGCAGGATATCAGGGAGAATGCCCAGATTCTTTATTGATGTAGCATACTGTGTTCTCGCAGAAGGCAGTGGAGGCCAATTCACTGGATGTTTTCAAGAGAGAGTTAGAAATAACTCTTAGGGCTAACGGAATCAATAGACAATAGACAATAGACAATAGGTGCAGGAGGAGGCCATTCGGCCCTTTGAGCCAGCACCGCCATTCAATGTGATCATGGCTGATCATTCTCAATCAGTACCCCATTCCTGCCTTCTCCCCATACCCCCTGACTCTGCTATCCTTAAGAGCTCTATCCAGCTCTCTCTTGAATGCATTCAGAGAATTGGCCTCCACTGCCTTCTGAGGCAGAGAATTCCACAGATTCACAACTCTCTGACTGAAAAAGTTTTTCCTCATCTCAGTTCTAAATCGCCTACCCCTTATTCTTAAACTGTGGCCCCTTGCTCTGGACTCCCCCAACATTGGGAACATGTTTCCTGCCTCTAATGTGTCCAACCCCTTAATAATCTTATATGTTTCGATAAGATCTCCTTTCATCCTTCTAAATTCCAGTGTATACAAGCCTAGTCGCTCCAGTCTTTCAACATATGATAGTCCCGCCATTCCGGGAATTAACCTAGTAAACCTACGCCCTCAATAGCAAGAATATCCTTCCTCAAATTTGGAGACCAAAACTGCACACAGTACTCCAGGTGCGGTCTCACTAGGGCCCTGTACAACTGCAGAAGGACCTCTTTGTTCCTATACTCAACTCCTCTTGTTATGAAGGCCAACATTCCATTGGCTTTCTTCACTGCCTGCTGTACCTGCATGCTTCCTTTCAGTGACTGATGCACTAGGACACCCAGATCTCGTTGTACGTCCCCTGTTCCTAACTTGACACCATTCAGATAATACTCTGCCTTCCTATTCTTACCACCAAAGTGGATAACCTCACACTTATCCACATTAAACTGCATCTGCCATGTATCCGCCCACTCACACAACCTGTCCAAGTCACCTTGCAACCACATAGCATCTTTCTCACAGTTCACACTACCACCCAGCTTTGTATCATCTGCAAATTTGCTAATGGTACTTTTAATCCCATCATCCAAGTCATTAATTTATATTGTAAATAGCTGCGGTCCCAGCACCGAGCCTTGCGGTACCCCACTAGTTACTGCCTGCCATTCTGAAAGGGACCCATTTATCCCCACTCTTTGCTTTCTGTCTGTCAACCAATTTTCTATCCATGTCAAGGGATATGGGGAAAAAGCAGGAACAGGGCACTGATTTTGGATGATCAGCCATGATCATGTTGAATGGTGGTGCTGGTTCGAAGGATGAATGGCCTACTCCTGCACCTATTTTCTATGTTTCTATGTTTCCATGTTTCCATGATCAACGGTATTCAATTGAGCCTCAGGTTTCAGCGCCTTCCAAAAGACCTCGGGTTGTACACTGTTTCTTCATTACTGCGCTGGAGTGTTTGTTGTGTAATTTGTGCTCCAGTCTCTGGAGTGAGACTTAAATCTACAGAGTTGTGACTCAGAGGCACGGCAGCTGATGATTGAGCCACAGCTGACTGATGGCGGAATAGCTCTTCAGAGGACAAGCAACACTTTTGCTTTCATTTCACCACCCCACCGGTTGTCGTCTTAAATGCACACAAACACTGAGTAAGCTCTGTGAAACATTCCGCGTAGCATCTTAACTCGCTGTCTCAGCACAGAGTTGGCGTCATCATTGACTTGACTTGGGCGGCGCGGTGGCACGGCGGTAGAGTTGCTGCCTCACAGCGCCAGAGACCCGGGTTCCATCCTGACTACGGGTGCTGCCTGGACAGAGTTTGTGCGTTCTCCCCGTGACCTGCGTGGGTTTTCTCCTGGGGCTCCGGTTTCCTCCCACACTCCAAAGGCGTACAGGTTTGTAGGCTAACTGGCTTGGTAAAATTGTCAATTGTCCCTCGTGTGTTGGATAGCGCTATTGTACGGGGATCATTGGTCAGTGTGGACTCAGTAGGTCAAAGGGCCTGTTTCCACGCTACATCTCTACACTAAACTAAATTAGACTGGTTAGGTACCACCTGAGATGTCTACATTTTACATCATTCATCATTTATCACCTGAAGTCACTCAGAATATGATACATGAAGTCATAAAGTCTTATGGTACCAGAATAGATATCTTTAGACCACATTTCGTTGGCACAGTGGCACCACTGATAGAGCCATTGCCTTTAAGCAACTGCGTGCTCTGGTCTCCTCCCATGGCCTAAACTAACGGGCTTTGGTACATTAGTTAGCCATTGTAGATTGTCCCTCATGAAAAGATGCATGGTAGAATCTGGGACAGCTGTTGGCAGTGTAGAATTAATGTAGCGTTCATGTAAGTTGACGGTCAAAGTGTGTGCGGACTCAATGGGTGGAAAGGCCTGTCATGTCCCGATGACTCCGTGACCTTCTGTAAAGTTATTGTCTGAAGGATTTTGTACCCGATCCTGCCATTTCCCAGTTTAATTGCTTCCAAATTAAAATTTCCAAATATAGCATTCCAAATTAAGGAGATATGTCTGAGATTAGGTGAGTTGTGTTGTGTTGTGCACCTGCTTCTGTTTCTGGTTTATTGAAGTGCTCCTACTTAATTGATGGCAGTAGGCTTATTCTGCAAATTTATTTTGGGGGTCAGGTCTCTCATCTAGCTGCTATCTGGGGTAGAGCCACAGAAGCAGAGCAAAATAAGTGCAGGAGTAGGCCATTCGGCCCTTCGAGCCAGCACCGCCATTCAATATGATCATGGCTGAGCATCCAAAATCAGTACTCCCAGTCTGATCATTATCAGTAGATTGTAGCATGAGCTAGCGTTGTACTATGATACTCTCTTGATCATGAGACTAATTGACTGGCAACTCCAGCACTTTGTGTCTATCAGTTAATATTTTGTTTGCTACTCTGACTGATATGGTTTAGTTTAGTTTAGTTTAGAGATACAGCGCGGAAACAGGCTCTTCAGCCCACCGACCCGCGATCCCGCACATTAACACTATCCTGCACACACTAGGGACATACACCAAGCCAATTAACCTACAATAGACACAACAATCTGGAGTAACTCAACTGGACAGGCAGCATCTTTGGAGAGAAGGAATGGGTGACATTTCGGGTCGAGACCCTTCTTCAGACTCGATCCGACTCGTCACCCGTTCCTTCTCTCCAGAGATGCTGCCTGTCCCGTTGAGTTACTCCAGCTCTTTGTGTCTATCTTCGGTTAAAACCAGCATCTGCAGTTCCTGCGTACACAATTAACCTACATATCTGTACGTTTTTGGAATGTGGGAGGAATCTGAAGATCTCGAAGAAAACCCACATGGGAGAAGAGGGAGTGGCCAGGGTGTGACTTGTCCTTGATTATGTTGCCGAGGCAGCGTGAGGTATAAATGGAGTCAATGGAAGGGAGGTTGGTTTGTGTGATGGTCTGGGCTGCGTCCACAATTTACTGCAGTTTCTTGCGTTCTTGGTTGGCGCTGTTTCCAAACCGGGCTGAGATGGATGTAAGCTGCAAGAGACCGTTCCTGTGCTGGATGAATCTTTGACTAACAGAAGAAAGCCATTCAGCCTCTCAAATTGTTCAGTTATATCATGCTCAATCTGAATTTAATTTCCTAATTATGAATGAGGTTTTTGCCAACAAAAACCTATTGAGTGTGAAAACCCCATTTATTACAGCAGCCGCAGATTCAAGGGACAGAGAATACGAGATTTCTAATACACTTTAGCTGAACAATGGAAGAAAAGAGTGAACAATTTAAATAGCTCCTTGGCCAGAAATATTGATTGGTATTTTCCCTACAGTTGTCACATCATTAGAAAGCTCTTTAGACTGCTAAATTGCAGCACTAACATTTTACATTGAGTTTAATCAGCAATTGAGGTGCAAATCTGGCAACTTCTTAACAGTCAGGGTGGCAGTAAAGCTGCTGCCTTACAGCGACGGAGACCCAGGCTGGACCCTGACTATGGGCGCTTGGCTCTACGGAGTTTGTACGTTCTCCCCGTGACCTGCGTGGGTTTTCCCCCGAGATCTTTGGTCTCCTCCCACACTCCAAAGACGTACAGTCCCGTAGGTTAACTGGCTTGGTATAAATGGAAATTGCCCCTAGTATGTGTAGGATAGTGGTAATGAGCGGAGATCGCTGGTCGGTAGCGGACTCAGTGCGCCAAAGGGCCTGTCTCCGCGCTGTATCTCTAAACTGAAAATAACGAAACATTACGGTGGAACTTGGGACAAGATGTTGGTTGTGCAGAGCATTGTGGAATAATCAGAACATCAATTTTTTGAGATTCTTTGTTTATGTGGCATCTCTTAAACCTTTGAATTTATAACCAAAGTGGACAGTATTAGCGATGTTTCTTGCCAATTATTTGACTGAGAGCCAGATAGAAACATGTTAGATAGAGCTCTAGGGGCAAGTGGAGCTAGATAGAGCTCTAGGGGCGAGTGGAATCAGGTGATATTGGGAGAAGGCAGGCACAGGTTACTGATTGTGGATGATCAGTCATGATCACAATGAATAGCGGTGCTGGCTCGAAGGGACAAATGGCCTCCTCCTGGTACCTACTTTCTATGTTCTCAAATGTCCTTGGAAGCAATATTTGCTGGGGATGTGAAAGGCAGGTCTGTGTGAACTGTTTCCATCTGCATTACCACCCAGAGAAACCCACCAACTCAGCAAGTCAAGGCTACAAATTTAGGTTAGTTTAGAGATACAGAATGGGAATTGGCCTTTTGGCCCAGCAAGTCCACATCGACCATCGATCAACCGTTCACACTAGTTGTATGTTATCCCACTTTGGCAGCCACCCTCTGATTATTAGGGTGAATTTACAGATGTCAATTAACCTATAGACCTGCACGTCTTTTGGACGTGGGAGGAAACTGAAGGAAGCCCACGTGGCCACAGGGAGAAGGTACTAACTCTAGACAGTCAGCACCCGAGATCAGGATCGAAGCCGGGTTCTGGCACTGTGAGGTAGCAGCTCTACCAGCTGCACCACTGTGCTGCACAATGCTTGGAGTTTGAAATAGACTGTGAAACACTCCTGTGCACTGATACAGCAATGCAGTTGGGGTATAATTTCATGACTAGTAACTTTCTTCAAAGTTGCATGAATCAGAAATATTGTTTTTTGAGTTTGAGTGTAGTTTATTGTCACGTGTACAGAGTGCACGTGTGCGTGTACAGAGAAAAGCTTTCCCAGTCGGCGCAAAGACAATACATGATCACAATCAAGCCATACACAGTATACAAATACGTGATGCAGGGAACAACGTGAATAACATTTAGTGCAAGGTAAAGTCCGATCAAAGATAGTCCGAGGGTCTCCAATGAGGTCGTAGCTCCGGACTGCTCTCTAATTGTTGGTCGGATGGTTCAGTTGCTTGATAACAACAGGTTTACCCCCCAACATTCCCAGCGTAATCACGGACAAGTCGCACTCTGGCCTCTCCCTCTTCTCTCCTCTCTCCTCTCCTGTCAGGCGAAAGGTACAGAAGTGTGAAAACGCACACCTCCAGATTCAGGGACCGTTTCTTCCCAGCTGTTATCAGGCAACTGAACCATCCCACCACAACCAGAGAGCAGTCCTGAGCTACTATCTACCTCATTGGTGACCCTCGGACTATCCTTGGTCGGACTTTGCTGGCATTACCTTGCACTGAACGTTAATCCCTTATCATGTATCGATACAATCAGATTGCAATCAGAGCTCGATTGTAATCGTGCTCCGTCTTTCTGCTGACTGGATAGCTTGCAACAAAAGCTTTTCGCTGTACACGTGACGATAAACTAAACTAAACTAAGCTTAAACCTACCTAGTCCATGCAGGCCATGAAGTACCCATCCATACTAATGTTATATGGTCTGAGTGTTCCCTTCGGTGTGTGGAGCAGGAGGTCAGGAGATGGAAACTCTCTCTGGGAGATGCACGATGCACGTGGCAATAAACTGAACTGAACTGAGTGCCTTTAGCATCTCGGAGCCATTCAGACCAGACAAGGCCATTCATTGCCTGCAATAAGCAAGCTTCACCCTGATGGTAAGCAAAGGGAACATTACGGGTAAAGCTAAACTTGGGTTTTTTTCAAAACTGTATCCCAGCCAATTCACTAGCTTCAAGAGGAATGAGAGCACTTTTAAAAAAGAATCTGCATTTAATTTACTCTAAATGGTGGTAAACAAAATAAATCTCTCTTTGGCTTTCATTACCTTTCAAATCCTTTCGTATTCGCCACCAAAGACGTTTCATCTACTCCAGTGCATTTTCAACTGCAATGTTGTTAGTATTCACGCAGTGTAAAAATCCGCCCCATTTTTAAATATTTATTTCTTTTCATGTTTCTCACGTCGTTTAATCCTTTTTTTTGCTCTCATGCTGAAGTATTATTTTCCTCATTTGAGATGTTCCACTTTCATTAATTATTTGTCATTCTCTCCAGCTTTGGATTTGCCATAATCAGCAGGGATGGTGAAATCACTGCAGGAAACCCCAGGCAGATCTGAAATGCTTCATTTGTTTTTGTTTTGTTGATGGATATGAAATCAGTTGAGTTAGTCTTTCTGCGTCCTTCTGCCTATTGGTTAGTAATCACTTTTTGACTAGTTCTTTTGATGCGGGGTTAACATAAATATAATAATAATAATAATAATGCATTACATTTATATAGCGCTTTTCAAACACTCAAAGATGCTTTACAGGGATTACTAGAACATAGAGAAGAAAATAAATAGATAAATAAGTAAACGAACAGAAAAAGGAGACAGAAGGTGAGGTGACGGTCAGTGGTTGAAGGCAGTGCTGAACAGGTGAGACTTCAGTGATGTTTTGAATGTGGTGAGTGAGGAGGAGTCTCTGACGGTTTGGGGTAGTGAGTTCCAGAGGGTGGGAGCAGCGATGGAGAAAGCCCTGTCCCCCCAGGATCTGAGTTTGATCCGGATGGGGGGGGACAGAAGGTTGGCAGCAGCAGAGCGGAGGGTGCGGGTGGGAGTGTGCCTGTGGAGGAGGTCAGTCAGGTAGGATGGGGCCAGGTTATGGAGGGCTTTGTAGGTCATGAGGAGGATTTTGTACTGGATTCTCTGGGGGATGGGGAGCCAGTGGAGCTTGTAAAGGACGGGGGTGATATGGTCACGGATCGGGGAGTGGGTGAGTAGACGGGCAGCGGAGTTTTGAATGTATTGAAGTTTACTGATGATTTTTGAGGGTGCGCCATAGAGGAGGCTGTTGCAGTAGTCCAGACGGGAGGTGATGAAGGCGTGGATGAGGGTTTCTGCAGCTGTGGAGGAGAGGGATGGACGGAGACGAGCGATGTTTTTGAGGTGGAAGAAGGCTGTCTTTGTGATGTGTTTGTCGAAGGAGAGGGATTGATCAAAGATGATTCCAAGATTCCGGATGTGAGGGGAGGTGGATACTGGGAGACCATCAATATTGAGGATGAAGTTTTGGGTGGATTTGGTGAGCGTATATAAACATTTAATTTACCTGAGTGCTTAATCTTGTTCAGAAGCATAGATTTATCCATTTATTTTCTTTCCTCTGTGGTTCATTGGCAAGCAGGACTTTCTTACGTAGAGTCGTACAGCATGAAAATTATCCCTTCGGCCCAACTTGCCCAGGCCAACCAAGCTGCCCCATCTACACTGTTCGCACCTGTTCCATATCCCTCTAAACCTTTCCTGTCCATGCAACTATCCAAATGTCATAGTACAGTTCTATGTCAGTACTGAGCCATGTCAACCAGAAAACTCTGGGCCTCTGTGCCTGAGATGTATGAGATGAGTCAACGTGTAGTACACAAGCCCAAGAATGATAAGGGCGGCACGGTAGCGCAGCGGTAGAGTTGCTGCTTTACAGCGAATGCAGCGCCGGAGACTCAGGTTCGATCCTGACTACGGGTACTGCACTGTAAGGAGTTTGTACGTTCTCCCCGTGACCCGCGTGGGTTTTCTCCGAGATCTTCGGTTTTCTCCCACACTCCAAAGACGTACAGGTTTGTAGGTTAATTGGCTGGGTAAATGTAAAAAATTGTCCCTAGTGGGTGTAGGATAGTGTTAATGTACGGGGATCGCTGGGCGGCGCGGACTTGGTGGGCCGAAAAGGCCTGCTTCCGCGCTGTACATATATGATATGATATGATATGATATAATCTTTGTATCTGCCTCCATCCTTCCATCGATGCAAATGCAGTAAAGTGCTCCAGGGTTAGTTTAGTTCAATTCAGGGTTAGATTTGTTTAGTTTGGAGATAAAGCGTGATACACAGACCCTTCGGCCGCGCCGACCAGCGATCCCCGCACACTAACACTATCCTACACGCGCTGGGGACAATTTACAATTTTACCAAGGCAATTAGTCTATAAACCTGTACGTCTTTGGAGTGTGGGAGGAAACCGGAACTTCCAGGGAAAATCCATGCAGGTCACAGGGAGAACGTACAAACTTCGTTCAGACAGCACCCGTAGCCAGGATCGAACCTGGGTCCTTGAAGCTGTAAGACAGCAACTCCACCGCTGCGCCACTGTGCTGCACCACCTGATGTTGTAAAAGATACTCCAGAAATTGGATTTTTCTTTAACAAGATAGCGAGTGTCTCTCGGTAGATGACAACTTCATTTGGCTTGACTGTGAACCCTGCTACATGGGCAAAGCCAGAGGACAATCACTATCTGGGCTTCTTCAAGATAAGTGTCTTCTATGGGCATCATAACTGAAACACAATAATAACCAGCACTTGGCAAATCATGAGAAGATGTACATCACCTCATCATTGATCACATAACCACCCAAATGGCAAAGAGCAAACAGGGTTAATATTGTGATTTAGAGGGGGGAAAAGCTTGTAGGATCAGCCATAGTATTGTTTACATATTCTCTTATTTTAAATAAGAAATTCTGTTTCGTTGGCATTTCGGAAGAAGGGTCTCGACCCAAAATATCACCTATTCCTTTTCTCCAGAGACCTGCTGAGTTACTCCAGCTTTTGTGTCTGTCGTTATTATATGCTCATGTCAGATTCATCACCCTTGGTATTTCGATCCCTGCCTACTGTAAATGTAGGTCATCCTAATGGAGATAATTGTCCTACATATTTTGGCAGATATCTTCAGCTATAACACCATTTTAAAGGAATCTTACTATTGAAAGGTGAAATATAAATCATCGTGGTCTCATACTAAATCTTCAGTGTATCTGATGAAATACAAACAGCTGTACCACTGGCCGGTGATTTAAACTGCTTATTTTGCTTTCATCTTTCTTCTGACACATTTAGTCTGCAGCCTGAATAAATCCTCCCCCACACATTGGATTATTGCATCATTCTTAAATCCTAAATGGTTTTTCCTTAGCAGATGCTCAATTAAATCTGTTCTGCTTACAGAGTCGATGTGTGGAGGAATGGTCCTGACCCCGTGCTTACTTACATTGAATATTAATCAGTTCTAACAAAATCCCTAACCGAGCCGTCAATAGTGCTTTTGAAAAACCATGCCATGATTTTTTAAATTTCTTTTAATTTCTCGAAGATGATCTTGTCATCAACGCATTACAAGATACCTGCCAGAACCTGCAGAAAGGCACGTTCACGTTTTGAAAATGGCTGTAACAAAGTGAGATGACAGATTGCTGGGAAAAAAATTAACCCTGTTCTAAACAGCATTCACTGAACAGATGCTAATGTCCTCCTCTCTTCCCCTCCTCCTTCCCAGACAACTTTAGATAGTTCCTCTGTCCCTCCCTTCCCCTCCTCCTTCCCAGATCTCCCTCTATCTTCCTGTCTCCACCTATATCCTTCCTTTGTCCCGCCCCCCCTGACATCAGTCTGAAGAAGGGTCTCGACCCGAAACGTCACCCATTCCTTCTCTCCTGAGATGCTGCCTGACCCGCTGAGTTGCTCCAGCATTTTGTGAATAAATACCTTCGATTTGTACCAGTTATTTTCTTATACTAATGTCCACATAGATCCATGCCAGAAATGTGGTGACTCTTTGTGCACTGCCTAGGTGATTTTACGAGATTGTATGAAAAACAAAGAATTTCACTGCGCCCAGCACATGAGACACGAAAGTATAATTGAATCCTTGTCTATCGTCCGGCTGATTTGAGGCACTCTGATGTGCTGGTGTTTGGGCTGGCGAGAAATGGCAAATACAGGAGGAAGGTTTTTTTAAACATCTTCATTAGGCTCCAGACACCTGGGTTCATTCTTGCCCTCTTGCGTTGTCTATGAGTAGCTTGCACTATCTTTCTGGGATTGCTTGGGCTTCCTTCAGGTACTCCAGTTTCTTCCCAAAGACGTGCATGTCGGTAGGTCAATTGTCCAATGTTAATTGCCCCAACTGTATGGGTGGGTGGTAGAAACTGGGGGGAGTTTCGTTTAGTTTGGCCTTGAGTTACAGCGCGGAAACAGTCCCTTCGGCCCAACGAGTCCACGCCAACCAGCGATCCCCGTGCACTAACAGTATGCTACACGCGAGGGGACCATTTACATATTTTACCGAAGCCAACGAGGCTACAAACCTGCACGTCTTTGGAGTGTGGGAGGAAACCGGAGCTCCCGGAGAAAACCCGCGCAGGTCACGGGGCGAACGCGCAAACTCCGTACACACAGCACCTGTAGTCAGGATCAAACCCGGGCCTCTGATGCCCTAAGGCAGCAACTCTACCGCTGCGCCACTCCTGTGCTGCCCCGAGGTTGAAAGAAATGTGGAGAGAATAAAATGGGATTAGAGTAAATAGTGTGATTGATCGTTGCAATGGAGTCGTCGATAAAGGCCTGTGCCCATGGGATATGTTTCTATGACTTCATGACCTGCGGTGTTATCTCTATTTGTCTTTCCACGGGTGCTGCCTGACCTACTGAGAGTTGCCGGTGTGTTCGATTTTAATTTCTGGATTCCACCATCTGCTGCTATTTTTAATCTTCATCCCCTTTTGGAGATTCATTGGCAATCCCTTTGAAACACCTAAGATTTCTCGTGTAATTTGCAGATCAAATGCTGGGAGATGATTTCCTTGGCTGCGAGCCTGGAGTGAAGGTGCTGACTCAGGATAAAAGATTGGCCACCCGGTACCGAGATGTCTCTAAACAGAAGCTTATGGATCTACGGGGAGATACCGATGGTGCAATGCTGGGGCGTCACGACAACATTGGGCCACACTGTTCGATTTCATTGGGAATTCAATCTGATAGATATAGAGTCAGTGAGCTCCAGAGTCATACAGCATTGAAACAGGCCATTTGGCCCAACTCATCCATGCCAACCAAGATGTCCCATCTATGCTGGTCCCACCTATGCTGGTCTCACTTGCCAGTGTTATGACTTAAGGAATAGGAGTAGAATTAGACCATTCGGCCCATCAAGTCTACTCCGCCATTCAATCATGGCTGATCTATCTCTCCCTCCTAACCCCATTCTCCTGCCTTGTCCCCATAACCTCTGACACCTTTACTAATCGAAGGTATTTATTCACAAAATGCTGGAGTAACTCAGCAGGTCAGGCAGCATCTCAGGAGAGAAGGAATGGGTGACGTTTCGGGTCGAGACCCTTCTTCAGACTGACCGAAACGTCACCCATTCCTTCTCTCCTGAGATGCTGCCTGACCTGCTGAGTTACTCCAGCATTTTGTGAATAAATACCTTCGATTTGTACCGGCATCTGCAGTTATTTTCTTACACCCTTCACTAATCAATGGTGTTTGACCCAGATCTCTCTAAACATTTCCTATCCATGTGCCTGTCCAAGTGTCTTTTCAATGTTGTAATTGGACCTGTCTCAGCTACATCCTCTGGCAGCTCATTACAGGTACCCACCACTGTCTGAGGGAAAAAGTTGCCTCAGGTTCCTATTAAATCCGTTCCCTCTCACCTTAAACCTATGGTCCTCTGGATCTTGATTCCCCCTCCCCTGGGTAAAAGACTGTGCATTCACCCTGTCAATTCACGTGTGGCTGCGCCTAACGGCTGCGGCTCTCTGGCAGTCTGTTTGTCTTTTTTTTCTTTTTTTTGTGTGTGTCGGTGTTGGGATGGTTTTTGTTTCTGTTTTTGGCTGTGTATGTGTGGGGGGTGTGGGGGGATGGGGTGGTGGGGGGTGGTGGGGTGGGGGAAACCTTTCTTTTATTAGGTCTCTTCCCCGGGGCGCAGCTCGCATCGCCCGCAGGGCCTTCCATCGCCCGGCGCGGCTCGGCCGCTGGACTTAACATCGCCGGCGTGGCTCGGCCGCAGGGCTTTCCATCGCCCGGTATGGCCGCGGGACGGTTTAGTGCTCGGTGCGGCTCGGCCGCGGGGCCTTCCATCGCCCGGTGCGGCTCGGCCGCGGAACAGTTCAGCGCCCGGCGCGGCCGCGGGGCCTTCCATCGCCCGGTGCGGCTCGGCTGCGGGACTTAACATCGCCGGCGCGGCTCGGCTGCGGGACGTTTCAGTGCCCGGAGCGGCTCGGCCGCGGGACGTTTCAGTGCCCGGTGCGGCTCGGCCGCGGGACCTTCCATCCCCTTGCGGGGGCTGTGCGTGTCGGTCGCCTCGGTAGGGGTCGAGCTGCCTGTCCATGGGCGCGGGGGGGAAGAGAGTGGAAGTTTTGTTGCCTTCCATCACAGTGAGGGGGTGTTTGGAGTCACTGTGATGGATGTTTGTGTTGGGGACGTGTGTCCTGTGTTCTTTTCTTTTTTGCTGTGTCTTGTGACTGCTGATAAAGTTCTGTTATGTTATGTTATGTAATTCCCCACATGATTTTATCTGGTCCACATGAGTCATTCAGTCTTCCCAAACTCAATTGTGGCACGTCCTGCAGTTTGACTATTGACCGATCCATAGTGATAGACGTAAACTGTTGCTTTCAATTGCAAATGACTGTTTCTTGCTCTACATGTAACACAGCACTAAGTCCTTGGCCTTGACTCTTTTGAGGCAATGATACTCCCTGAAAAACCTTACCCACAGTGAGGGGAATTCACACCAGCAGCAAACACCATCTGCATCGTATCTCTAACTGCATTTTGTTGGTGGCGTCAAGAAGGCAAATGAGTGAAACAGGGCTTCAGAATCAATGAGGGGTTTATATTAAATCTGTATCACATTACCAGCAACCAGCACCAATAGCACAGGAAAAACATGAGAAAACAAATGAGTTCTTTATGGGTCCCATGGAAGAGTAGTTCATAATGCTGTACAACAGCATTACAGATGTTATACCAGTGGCACAGAGGCCCAGGGGCTAGTGCGACACAGCCAATTACTGTCAAAGTATTAACAGCAACATCACACAACCGTACGGGTGGCCTGGTGGCTGCCTTACAGCACCAGAGACCCGGGATCGATCCTGACCATGGGTGCTGGCTGTACGGAGTTTGTACGTTCTCCCTGCGACCTTGTGGGCTTTTCTCCGGGTGCTCCAGGTTCCACCCACAGTTCGAAGACATACAAGTCTGTAGGTTAATTGGGTGCGGTAAAAACTGTAAGTCACTGGTGTGTAGGATAGTGCTAGTATGTGGGGATCGCTGTGCAGCGCGGACTCGGTGGGCTGAAGGGCATGTTTCCACACTGTATCTCCAAGCCAAAGCCAAAATTCTAGAAGAACATTTCACTCACTATTTTCCCAGATTTTCCCTTTTTCCTCCAGATGCCACTGGCTTCTGAATCTCCGTTCACCAGCGTCCCAATAGACAATAGACAATAGACAATAGACAATAGGTGCAGGAGTAGGCCATTCGGCCCTTCGAGCCAGCACCGCCATTCAATATGATCATGGCTGATCATTCTCAATCAGTACCCCGTTCCTGCTTTCTCCCCATACCCCCTGACTCCGCTATCCTTAAGAGCTCTATCTAGCTCTCTCTTGAATGTATTCAGAGAATTGGCCTTCACTGCCCTCTGAGGCAGAGAATTCCACAGATTCACAACTCTCTGACTAAAAAAGTTTTTCCTCATCTCTGTTCTAAATGGCCTACCCCTTATTCTTAAACTGTGGCCCCTGGTTCTGGACTCCCCCAACATTGGGAACATGTTTCCTGCCTCTAACATGTCCAACCCCTTAATAATCTTATATGTTTCGATAAGATCCTCTCTCATCCTTCTAAATTCCAGTGTATACAAACCTAGTCGCTCTAGTCTTTCAACATATGACAGTCCCACCATTCCGGGAATTAACCTAGTAAACCTACGCTGCACGCCCTCAATAGCAAGAATATCCTTCCTCAAATTTGGAGACCAAAACTGCACACAGTACTCCAGATGCGGTCTCACTAGGGCCCTGTACAACTGCAGAAGGACCTCTTTGCTCCTATACTCAACTCCTCTTGTTATGAATGCCAACATTCCATTGGCTTTCTTCACTGCCTGCTGTACCTGCATGCTTCCTTTCAGTGACTGATGCACTAAGACACCCAGATCACGTTGTACGTCCCCTTTTCCTAAATTGACACCATTCAAATAATAATCTGCCATCCTATTCTTACCACCAAAGTGCATAACCTCACACTTATCCACATTAAACTGCATCTGCCATGCATCCGCCCACTCACACAACCTGTCCAAGTCACCCTGCAACCTCATAGCATCTTCCTCACAGTTCACACTGCCACCTAGCTTTGTATCATCGGCAAATTTGCTAATGGTACTTTTAATCCCTTCATCCAAGTCATTGATGTATATTGTAAATAGCTGCGGTCGCAACACCGAGCCTTGCGGTACCCCACTAGTCACAGCCTGCCATTCTGAAAGGGACCCATTTATCCCCACTCTTTGCTTTCTGTCTGTCAACCAACTTTCTATCCATGTCAGTACCCTACCTCCAATACCATGTGCTCTAATTTTGCCCACCAATCTCCTATGTGGGACCTTGTCGAAGGCTTTCTGAAAGTCGAGGTACACCACATCCACCGGCTCTCCCCTGTCAATTTTCCTAGTTACATCCTCAAAAAATTCCAGTAGATTAGTCAAGCACGATTTCCCCTTCGTAAATCCATGCTGACTCGGAACGATCCTGTTACTGCGATCCAAATGCTCTGCAATTTTGTCTTTTATAATTGACTCCAGCATCTTCCCCACGACTGATGTCAGACTAACTGGTCTATAATTTCCCGTTTTCTCTCTCCCTCCTTTCTTGAAAAGTGGGATAACATTAGCTACCCTCCAATCCACAGGAACTGACCCGGAATCTATAGAACATTGGAAAATAATCACTAATGCGTCCACAATTTCTAGAGCCACCTCCTTAAGCACCCTGGGATGCAGACCATCAGGCCCTGGGGATTTATCAGCCTTGAGTCCCATTAGTCTACCCAAAACTTTTTCCTGCCTAATGTGGATTTCCTCCAGTTCCTCTGTCACCCTAGGATCTCTGGCCCCTAGAACATCTGGGAGATTGTTTGTATCCTCCTCAGTGAAGACAGATCCAAAGTACCGGTTCAACTCTTCTGCCATTTCCTTGTTCCCCATAATAAATTCTCCTGCCTCTGTCTTCAAGGGACCCACATTTGGCTTGACTATTTTTTTCCTCTTCACATACCTAAAAAAGCTTTTACTATCCTCCTTAATATTATTGGCTAATTTACCCTCGTACCTCATCTTTTCTCCCCGTATTGCCTTTTTAGTTTAGTCCCGCATCAGCATGAAAGGGGGCATTCCCCAGATGTTACTTCAAACGGTCTTGACATGGTTGTTCTCTCCCAGTAATACGCACCTCTGGATTTTGCAGTGTCCTATTGACTCCATCCACCTGTAGAACATTGGAGTTTTATTGATCCTGAGATCAGCCAGTACTCTTACATAGAAACATAGAAAATAGGTGCAGGAGTAGGCCATTCGACCCTTCGAGCCTGCACCGCCATTCAATATGATCATGGCTGATCATCCAACTCAGTATCCTGTACCTGCCTTCTCTCCATACCCCCTGACCCCTTTAGCCACAAGGGCCACATCTAACTCCCTCTTAAATATAGCCAATGAACTGGCCTCAACTACCCTCTGTGGCAGAGAATTCCACAGATTCACCACTCTCTGTGTGAAAAAAAACGTTCTCATCTCGGTCCTAAAAGACCTCCCCCTTATCCTTAAACTGTGACCCCTTGTTCTGGACTTCCCCAACATCGGGAACAATCTTCCTGCATCTAGCCTGTCCAACCCCTTAAGAATTTTGTAAGTTTCTATAAGATCCCCCCTCAATCTTCTAAATTCCAGCGAGTACAAGCCGAGTCTATCCAGTCTTTCTTCATATGAAAGTCCTGCCATCCCAGGAATCAATCTGGTGAACCTTCTCTGTACTCCCTCTATGGCAAGAATGTCTTTCCTCAGATTAGGAGACCAAAACTGTACGCATTACTCCAGGTGTGGTCTCACCAATGCCCTGTACTACTGCAGCAGAACCTCCCTGCTCCTATACTCAAAGTGTTCAGTCAGGGGACATCACAGTTTACTTGATCCTGCCCTCAGTCAGCATTCACACATGCCAAGTTTCTGACAAATGATATAAAATGATATAATGACAAATGATATATTGTCCCTGGTGGGTGTAGGATAGTGTTAATGTGCGGGGATCGCTGGGCGGCACGGACTTGGAGGGCCGAAAAGGCCTGTTTCCGGCTGTATATATATATGATATATGATATATGATAAGATGGTAGGAGTAGAAGTGGGCCACTTGGCCCGTCAAGCTTGCCCTGCATTCAGTATGGTCACAGCTGATCCATCCCAAGTTTCATCTCCTCTTCCATACCTGTTTCCCACAGCCTGTAATTCCCCATCCTTTCAAAACTTTATCTAATTTCCTTTTTTTTTGCTCCCAGTGAGTTCAGTTCATTTCGGTTTATTGTCACAGTGAAAAGCTTTTGTTGCGCGCCAGCCAGTCAGCGGAAAGACAATACATGATTACAATCGAGCCATTTACAGTGTACGTCTCGTGCAAGGTAACGTCTGTAAAATCCGATCAAAGATGGTCCAAGGGTCACCAATGAGGTAGACAGTAGTCCAGGACTGCTCTCTGGTTGTGGTGGGATAGTTCAGTTGACCTGACCTGGTCCCACGATGCCCCAGGATAAAGAATTCCAGAAAAGGACTGATGCAATGAAAGGCCGAGGCAGCCTTCGTTTCGACGTTCCCCAATTCAGGGACAAAATCAAACTCTTTGTTATGAAATCTTTTATTCACCTCATCTCATTGCAAGAAATCCTCCTTGACATCAAGTCTATGGAGGTAGTTGAGGCAAGTACTCTAACAGCATTTAAAAGACAGTTGGATAAGTGCATGGATAGGAAAGGTTAGAGGGATATGAGACAAACACAGGCAAATGACTCCAGTTTAGTTGGGGCATCTTGGTCAGCATGGATGAGTTGGGCCGAAGGGATTGTTTCCGTGCTCTATGACTCCATGACTATGACTCTAGGTAACCCTGCTCTGGAGGTGAATTCCATGATTCCGTTAATCAATGGTTCAATGGTGGCAGTGGTGCTTTTTATTGTCACACTGGACCAAGTGGACCTGTTGGGCCCAAACCTCTACTGCATTGGTGCAGCACCCTCTCCTCCCCCTCCCCCTCCCCTCCATCCCCCCCCTCCCCCCTCCCTCCCCCCTCCCTCCCCCCCTCCCTCCCTCCATCCCCCCTGACCCCCTTCCCTCTTCCCCTCCCCTCCCACTGCATCCCCCTCAACCCCCCCTTATCCTCCCTCATCCCCCCTCCCTCCATCCCTCCTTCCCTCCCTAGGAGATAGATTTAAACTTTAAAATGTGAATAATTTAAAAACTATAACACCGATTTCAATTAAACTTCTTCCATTAGCACCAAAGGGACGACGGTGAGTAAGGTGGGCCTAAAATTGCCGCGCTATCGTTTACTGTTTTGACTGTAGTTCAGGAACAAACAAACAAACAAACGAGAGTTTTAGTATATTGATATTCAAAGTATAAACACACAGTGAAATTCTTTTCTTGTAAACAGTCCAGTAGAGTATTACCATCTCCAAGCACATCCCCGATTAGCAAGTGAACAGAAATAGTCCACAGAGCTCGCGTGCAAGAGGCCCCATGTTTTGAAGTCCAGTCAAACTTTTTCAAAGTCCAGTCCGCGCTCCAATTGTTATGAGCGTTGCTCGATTCAGGCAAGCCTGAGGCTTCTGCAGGCCACCAGCCATTGCCTTCCTTGGATGTCCGGATCGACCAGTGAACCCACGTCCTTATATTCCCAATGTTGGGGGAGTCCAGAACCAGGGGACACAGTCTAAGAATAAAGGGGAGGCCATTCAAAACTGAGGTGAGAAGAAACTTTTTCACCAAGAGAGTTGTGAATTTGTGGAATTCTCTGCCACAGAAGGCAGTGGAGGCTAATTCACTGGATGAATTTAAAAGAGAGTTAGTTAGAGCTCTAGGGGCTAGTGGAATCAAGGAATATTGGGAGCCGGCAGGCACGGGTTACTGATTGTAGATGATCAGCCATGATCACAATGAATGGCGGTGCTGGCTCGAAGGGCCAACTGGCCTCCTCTTGCACCTATTTTCTATGTTTCTATGTTTCTATTGTGGATAGTCCTACCCGAGATGGCAACATACAAGACCTGAACATACTGGAACTGAGCTGGAGTGGAGAGGACTGAGAAAAGGAATACCATCTCATGTGGCACACACAGGGACTGAAGTTATACTGCAATTAATCGGAGATCTCTTTAGCCCTCATTGAGCATTACATTCTGTTTCTGGACACCAGTCCTCCCGGAAGGTATTTTGACTTTGGAGGAAATGTTCTGCTGATTTACAGAACTCCCCTGAGATTAAAATGATTCAACTATTAAGATTATACTTGGGTTCCTTGAAAACAAAATAACAGAAAGATCAAACTGTGGCGGAAATGAGGATTCAGCACAAGAGAATATGCAACTGTGGAACACAGGGACAGGCCCATCATGTCTGTGCTGAGCATGATGTCAGTCTAAACTAATCCAGCCTGCCTGCACATGGTCTACATCCCTCTGTTCCTGGATAAAAAGCTAATGCAATATAAGTAAAAGGTTAATGCAAGATAAAGTCCAATAAAGTCTGATTGTAGAGGTTTTTAAATTCTCTGTCGAAGCCCCAGCAAAACCCTCCTTTGTTTCCATCAATGTCCTGGGATAGATCTCAAGATTGGGGTCCGGGGACCTAACCACCTTACTGTTTCTCAAGATACCCAACACCACCTCCTCCTTAAACTCAACACGTCCCAGAAAATCAACATACCACTCCATAATCTCACAATCATCCATACCCTTCAATTTGATGCAACAAGGATAACCCAATTCAACGCATGAATTAACTCCTCTGTCGTTGAGTGGTCCTAACTATCCCCTAGCTACCATCCTGTTCCTAATATACATTTAAAAATATCGTGGGAATCCATTTAATCCTACTTTCCAAGGACATTTCATGGCCCCTTTAGCCTTCCAAATTTCTTGTTTGAGTTCTGTCCTATTTCCTTTAAATTCCTCTGTGATAGAACGTTGATAGAAAAAAATAATACTCCAGCTGAGAAGTGCCACGGGGCCATGACTTTAGATTGGAGATGGGCTCTTCAAGGATGATGCCAGTAAATTCTTCTCATGGAAAGTTTAGTTTAGTTTAGTTTAGACATACAACGCGGAAACAGGCCCCTTGGCCCACTGTGTCTGCACCGACCAGCGATCCCTGCACATTAACACTATCCTACACACATTAGGAACAATTTACATTTATACCCAGCCAATTAACCTGCAAACCTATACGTCTTTGGAGTGTGGGAGGAAACCGAGGATCTCAGATAAAACCCCAGTCACGAGGAGAACGTACAAACTCCATACAGACGGCGCCCGTAGTCAGGATCGAACCCGGGTCTCTGGTGCTGTAAGCGCTGTAAGGCAGCAACTCTACCGCTGCGCAACTGTGTCACCCTCAAAAGATCCAATTCTTTAAGTGCCAGGAAGCACATAGCAGTTCGCACAATGCTATTGACTGCTAAACATCATACTAGCTTTCTTAACATTACTGCACATTCCATCACAGAAAAAAAAGCATTAGAAAGATCTAAAACTCTCTCTAAAATCAATGTTGAAAATTTCAGAGCTAAGTTCAATGCATTTGTCGGTTGGCTTAGAATCAATGACCTGAATCGTCTCCTTATGTTCCACAACAATTTTCTCATTCTATGATAGATTTTTGTTATTCGACGTAATGGAACAAAAAAAAGCAGGTGGATGGAGCTAAAATAAAATTAGCCCATCTAATTGAATGATGGGACAAGCAGTCTGGGTTGAATGGCCCACACCTGTCTCTATTTCTATGAACACGAGAATTTTCAAATCAAGGCATTGCCGATCCAGGATTCAGTAGATGAGTATGTTGAACTTTAAACATTCTGTGTGGAAAATATCTCATTTTGTTGCCCATATAGTTTTAGTTTAGAGATACAGTGCAGAAACAGGCCTTTCGGCCCACCGAGTCCACACCGACCAGCGATCCCCGCACATTAACACCAACCTACACACACCAAGGACAATTTTACATTTATAACCAAGCCAATTAACCTGCAAACCTGTAGTGCGGGTGGAAACCGAAGATCTCGGAGAAGACCCACGCGGTCATGGGGAGAACGTACAAACTCCATACAGACTTGGTTCTGCTTGGTTATAAATGTAAAATTGGTTATAAATGTAAAATTGTCCCCAGTGTGTGCAGGGTGATGTTAATGTGCGGGGATCGCTGGTTGGTGCGGACTCGGTGGGCCGAAGGGCCTGTTTCCGCACTGTATCTCTAAACTGAAACTAAACGGAACTAAACTAAACTAAAATTATATGGACAACAAAATGAAATGTTTTCCACACAGAATGTTTAAAGTTCAACATTTGATTAGTACAGGTGTCAGAGGTTATGGGGAGAAGGCAGGAGAATGGGGTTAGAAGGATGAGATAGACCAGCCATGATTGAATGGTGGAGTAGACGATGACTGAATGGCCTAGTTCTACTCCTAACACATGACTTAATGACCTTATGACAAGCACTCGATCGAACCCGGATCTCTGGCGCTGTAAGGCAGTATCTGTACCACTATGTCACTGTGTGGCCCTGGATCTCTGGCGCTGTAAGACAGTAGCTCTACCACTATACTCAAAATGCAACCAAGACTCAGTTACAGTATTTTGGCTTAATTTGGCCCATTGAGCATTTGCATGCGATAATCAATTAAGAAAAAGTCCCACACTGTATCTGTGCACTGACTAGTAATTGAGGAATGTGCCACTTTTTTCAAGAAAATTCAGTCACTTCCTATTATTCTAAATAGATAATTAAGGCTCGACACCACAGGGTCATTTTGCTCATTAGCTAAAAAGCGAAATTGCAAAAATATGTTTCCTTCTTAAAAGAGATTTATTTGGAAATTGGGATTCAGCTTTCCGGTTGTTAATGCAATTTTTAAAGTGAAGATTGACATGTTCTTGATTAGTAAGGGTGTCAAAGGTTACATGCAGAAGGCAGGAGAGGGAAAGATAGATCAGCCATGATTGAATGACTCACAAGTGAGAGGAGGCCATTCAGCCCATCAAGTCTACTCCGCCATTCAGTCATGGCTGATCTATCTCTCCCTCCTAAACCCATTCTCCTGCCTTCTCCCTGACACCCGTACTAATCAATGGGTACCCCGTACAACTCAATGGGCCGAATGGCCTAATTCTATCCCTGTGACTTATGAACTTATGAACAGTGGCAACAGGACATGTGTTTTGAGAATGTGACTTAAATTAATACTTACCGTTCCTCTAGATTCTTAATTTATCCTCAGCAAAGGTCATTGGTCATTACTTTTATGAAAGGTGACATTCTTTCCTCATTGAGGGCAGGCTCTTATTTTTAAACAACTATCTCAACCTCTTGCAATGACAAAGGCTTTGGGAAACCAAAGTAGTACAAATCCCTTCAGACTCTATTTAAACGAGAATGACTATATTTAAGGAATGATTTATAACTGATTTGTACTGGCAATGATACTCCAACTTTGTGCTCTGTACTGCTCAAACAGAGACTCATGTGAGACATAAATCCCAGCCTGGATTAATCAGGCAGAATAGTCTGTTTCTGTACCGTAAATTCTATTTAATTATAGTCTTAATTTTAACTACAGTCAGATTCTATTTAATTTTTTTTTGGTCACGGTCTTGGACAATTTATGTAAACTGTTTCTGATTTCTCAATTGACTTCATATACTAAACCGTGAAAGTTTTCACACCAAAGCTCATAGTTTTGAATCGAGAATGATCACATTGAATGGTGGTGCTGGCTCGAAGGGCCGAATGGCCTACTCCTGCACCTATTGTCTATTGTCTATTGTCTATTTAGAACGGGAAGGTATACCCACCTGGCTGAAGGATGTGGGATGCAAACATGAGCTTCTCGAGGGCTTTCTTTGTGAAATTCGGCCACAAAGTATCGTCCTGATACAGCAAGTCTGACCTCAATGTTGCTGGAAACCCCTCCAGACATCCTCTTCCAAGGAATCTGTGAGGAATAGGGAAGGACACAAAGTGCTGGAGCTACTCAGCGGGTCGGGAAGTATCGCTGGAGAATGTGGATAGGTCGGGACCCTTCTTCAGACTGAAGAAAGGTCTCGACCCGAAACATAACCATCCATGTTCTCCAGAGATGCTGCCTGACCCATTGAGTTACTCCAGCACTTTGTGTCCTTTTGCGTAATCCAGCACCTGCAGTTCCTTTTTTCTACACTACGTATAGGATGGAGTTGGCAGCAATGGGTCTGGGTGGGTCAAATCAATGGAGCATTAGGAGCCCCTCCCAAGCTGACAGAACCTCAAAATATATTTAGAAATGAGCGTTAAAAATCAACTGTACCTGTATTCATCGTTGTTTGCAGAGTTTTCCAAATATTAAGATGCAAATTTTCTGCTCTGTCACCACAACAATGCTGGTATGCCAGGGGTAAGCAGGTATCTCTGGCACCCAGTTTGCAATGTCAAGTGATATAAAACGCAAACCGAAACTTTTGTCTGTCCATTTCCTCCACTGATGCTGCCTGACCTGCTGAGTTCCTCCAGCTTTTTTTTGTTTTTTTGCTCTAGATTCCAGGTTCTGCAGTTTCCTGTGCCTCAATTTTACTGCTCCACCGCAAAATCTCTTCACGATATGCCGACTTTGAAGACGTTCCCCTCCTCTCTCTGTTGGGAGATCTGTGAGACCCTCTGCCACTGTGGTTCTCCTGGTCGTTGATCATGTTCTAACCCAGACTCACCAGTCCGAAGAAGAGTCCCAACCCGAAACGTCATCCACCCATTCCCTCCACACATGCGGTCTGACCTGCTGAGTTCCTCTAGCAGTTTGGTTTTTGCCCATGATATAAAACTTCCTGAGAGATGTACTTCTATCACTGGAATATTATCACAGTCAACACGACGAAATACTATCAGTGAGGACTGAAAATGTGGCACTGTGGTGAAGGTGTAGATGGACTTCCACAAATGCATTCGAGGAACGATTTGGAAAAGACCACACCCACATCTCAAATACTCATAGATTGAAGGGTTAAATAATTATAGCGGGAAGTAATGAAGTTGCATGATTTTAAACTTTGGCTATTCATAAATTGAAAATATTTAAATTAATTTAATTATTTAATGGAAAGTCAGATGTCTTTACAACACGGGGAATATTTGGGATATGCAGGAACCACTGTAGAATCAATAAGAGAAAATGGCTATAGTCAATCAAACTAATTTTCTTTCAATCTTTACAGTGCATTTAGCCAAAGAGATCTTCCGGGGCTGAATATCAATATAGAATAATGAATTAGTCAGTTGATTCCAAGGCTGACATATATTTAAACAAAGGGTATATGTGCGTGGAATGTCAACAAATATATAAGCAAGTGCTTTCAAAGGAAGAGCAAATTATGCTTGAAGTTTGTTGCCCTCTTAGGGATATCTGGAACTAAAAGATATTTCAGAATTAGGGGTTGTCCATTTAATATCATAAGATCATAAGATCATAAATGATGAATGAATGAATGAATATAACTTTATTGTCATTCAAAACTATACAGACAAGAGCAGAATTAGGCAATTCGGGCCCATCAAGTCTGCTCCGCCATCCAATCATGTCTACTCTATCTCTCCCTCCTAACCCCATTCTCCTGCCTTCTCCCCATAACCTCTGACACCCGTCCTAATCAAGAATGGAGATGAAGAGGGGTTTTGAGTTCATAGATACAAAAAACTGCAGATGCCCGTATCTTGACCAAAACACAAAGTACTGGAAGAACTCAGCAGGTCAAGAAACGTCTGTGGAGGGAATAGACAGGTGATACATTGGGTCTTCAGACTTTTGTTCCATCAGAGTTGTGAATCTCTGTAATTCTCAATCCCAGATGCGTATGGAGGAGGAGTTCATTGAATATATGTTCGAGGCCAAGTTGGACATTTGTTCTCATGGGAAGTCAGGCCTTATGATGAACAGGCAGAAAAGTGGAGTTATGGTTGAGATCAAATCAGCCGTGATCTTATTAAATTGTTGAGCAGGTGCAAGAGGGTACGTGGCTTCCTCCGACACCTACTTCTTAATTTCTTAAAGTGTGAGGTACGGATTATCAAGTCCACAAGGCAAGGGAGATGTTCTACTTGAAGGATGGAGACACCATCTTCTCGCCAATTCTGATTCGGTACGTAACACAAGCGTTTTGAGTCACACAGCATGGAAACAGGCCCTTCGACCCAACTATTTCTGAGTCAGATACTCCGAATATTTTTATTCCAGCAATTTGAGCCTGAAAATCTCGGCTGACACTGAAGATTTCAAACGAGGCATTAAGTACTTGCTCTCTCAGAAGGATGTAAAACTCCCTGGGAGAATCATTCAAAGGCAAGCTCAACATTCATTTCATAATGAACAGCATTGAAGCAGATTCCCTGAGCATCACCTCACTGCTGGGGACATGATGACTGCTGTGCTACCCACATTTGAATCGTGACTGAAGCATTTTGACTGTTTACAGTGTTGGAAATTTCGAGGATCAGAAGGTGCCAGGGACATGCGAATATGGCATGGAATTGTGGAGTAAAAGAGGTCATTTTCACCTTGGAAAAGGACAATGAACATCACCGATCCTGTAAGGAGACCTCCACACAGATAAAAACGGGGCAAAGAAGTTTAACCGGGCAGCGAAGACTGAAGATGCTGGAAATCTGAAATAAAAATAGAAAATGTCAGAAATACTCAGCAGGTCAGGCAACGCCATGGGGAAGAGACAATGAAGATGAAACATGAATAGTTTTCCTCTCACTATCGATGCCACCTGCTGAGTTGTGTATCCCCAACACATGGGTATAAAGCCAGCCGGTGCTGTTCATTTTACACAATCATCAAAGGTTTAAATGACCTCATGTTGAATTGCAGCAGAGAATTCAGTTCAGTGGTTCGGGCAGCAGCAAACCTAGAACTGCTTGTTCATTTTTATAGCAGCAGACAGTGTCTTTGAGCCACAGGCTAAATGGATCAGTCACTTTGATTAAATTAACAGCCTCATTCCTTTGATCATACGGAAATGGTTCACGTCTTTGTGAAGGCTTGCTGGTTTAACACTGGAATGCAAATGCAAAGCATGCACCCTTTTGTTTCTGACCTCGATATCATCCTTGGATATCTGGCTTTCACCTTTCTGTGGGAGGCAGAAAAGTACACAATACTTCACATGTGGTCAGATGAAGGCCCAACATCATCTTAGCATTGCTGTTGGGAGACTGGTCATTCGAATAGCACCCAGTGGGAGAGGCAGAGGTTGTACAGTCAGCGTCATGTCTGCTTTCTAGGTGTACCATGTGAAGATAGATGTTCGTGGTTAGACAGCCACATTAACTGGCAGGGAAGTTACTCCAAACATGTTCCCAGAGGTAACATCCAGGAAGCGATGATGTTCTGTTGCAGGGCTTTGACCCAAATTCTCCACGATTCCTTTCCCCCCCCATAGATGCTGTTCGACCTGGGGAACTGCAGATGCTGGTTCAACGGAAGATGGACACAAAATTCTGGTGTAACTCGCTTAGTTGCACCAGCATTCTGTGTCTCTCTTCCTCCAAGAAGATGGGTGCATGATCAAAGCTGCATCTCTCTCACAGCCGTTAAAGGTTGGAAGCATAAAGGAAACACAACAAAGTGAGGTGCTCAAAGAACAGCACAAAGTGCTGGAGTAACTCAGCGGGTCAGGCAGCATCTCTGGAGAATATGGTTAGGTGGCGTTTCACAGAGTGCTGGAGTAACTCAGCGGGTCAGGCAGCATCTCTGGAGAATATGGTTAGGTGGCGTTTCACAGAGTGCTGGAGTAACTCAGCGGGTCAGGCAGCATCTCTGGAGAATATGGTTAGGTGGCGTTTCACAAAGTGCTGGCGTAACTCAGCAGGTCAGGCAGCATCTCTGGAGAACATGGATAGGTGACGTTTTAGGTCAGATTGATTGCAGAGGGATGGGAAAGAATGCTGGAAAAGAGGAAGGGCAGGACAGAGCATATCTGGGAACATAAGATCCTAAGGACATAAGGTAGAGGGGTAGAATTAGGCCATTCGGCCCATCAAGTCTACTCCGCCATTCAATTGTGGCTGATCTATCTCTCCTTCCTAATACCATTTTCCTGCCTTCTCCCCATAACCTCTGACACCTGTACTAGGTGACACAGGTGAACACAGGTGACACAGGTGAACACAGGTGACACGGGTGAACACAGGTGGACACAGGTGAACACAGGTGAACACAGCTGAACACAGGTAACACAGGTGAACACAGGTGGACACAGGTGACACAGGTGAACACAGGTGGACACAGGTGAGAGGGTTATTTGATAAGCAGATTGTTGGACAAAGGCTTGGGATGAGAAGGCAGGTGTTCGCCTAAAAAGGATAAAGAATTGCAAATTGTTAAGCTCAGGGATAGAAATATTATGAATTGTGTAGCCATTGGAAGTGAAACTAAAGAGGTTCTCACACAATTTCAACCTCAAAATGGATTCCTCAAGTGAATTTAGCGGGAGTACATTCATTCTCACCTTCTTCATCTGTATGAAATATGTCGACAGTAAGAAGAGATTTTCCAACATATGCGTCGGACATTTTGATAATCACAGCCAAGTCCTCACCATAATTAGCATGCACCACTGAGCTGTTAACAGCATCATTCTAATGAACCCTTGTCTCAGAGCCTAGACACAGTTGACCAACAGTATGCTTTTGTGTTGGAGTCCCACAGATTATTGTTTGAGGAAATTATCTTTATTTTGCAGACTGGTGCTTCAAGGCAAGATTATATTTCAAAGGATTTCATGCCATTGTGAATCCAATGCTTTCGGTGTACAGGCTTGTAATAATCTTGATCCAGCACGTCGTCGATAAGACACAATTCTTTTAAGGTAGGGTATCTCATATTTTGTTATCTCACAGTTCTTTATGGCCCAAAATGTCACCCATTCCTTCTCTCCAGGAATGCTGCCTGTCCCGCTGAGTTACTCCAGCTTTTTGCCTCTATCTTCAGTTTAAACCAGCATCTGCAGTTCCTTCCTACACATAACGTGTTAAACGTTTGTCTATTTTCTATTTTGTTTTCTTTGTCTTTCAAACTGTCTCATTAGTTTTCTGCCTTCCATCTCCAGCTATGGTTTGCTGCCTTCCTCAGCTTTATTCAGTTGCTTTTCCCACCGACAAATTACATTAAACCCTCCCAGGTAGCATCGGCAAAGCTGTTCTGCAGAATCAGTCCCAGAAGTATAAAACAAGAAATCACAGAGAGTTGTAGATAGAAACATAGAAACATAGAAAATAGGTGCAGGAGTAGGCCATTCGGCCCTTCGAGCCTGCACCTCCATTCAATATGATCATGGTTGATCATCCAACTCAGTATCCCGTACCTGCCTTCTCTCCATACCCCCTGATCCCTATAGCCACAAGGGCCACATCTAACTCCCTCTTAAATATAGCCAATGAACTGGCCTCAACTACCTTCTGTGGCAGAGAATTCCACAGATTCACCACTCTCTGTGTGAAAAAAAACTTTCTCATCTCGGTCCTAAAAGACTTCCCCCTTATCCTTAAACTGTGACCCCTTGTTCTGGACTTCCCCAACATCGGGAACAATCTTCCTGCATCTAGCCTGTCCAACCCCTTAAGAATTTTGTAAGTTTCTATAAGATCCCCCCTCAATCTTCTAAATTCTAGCGAGTACAAGCCGAATGTAGCCCAGTCCATCACACAGACCAGACTCCCCATCATCAACTCCATCTACACTTCATGCTGCCTCGGTAAAGCAGCCAACATAATCAAAGACTTGTTCCATCATCTCATTCCTCATCCCATTATTCCTTCTTTTGTTTTAGAGATACAGCACGGAATCAGGCCCTTCGGCCCTCCGAGTCTGCACCGACCAGCGATCCCTGCACATTAACACTATCCTACACACACTAGGGACAATTTACACACACACCAAGCCAATTAACCTCCACACCTGTACGTCTTTGGAGTGGGAGGAAACCGGAGATCTCGGAGAAAACCACCAACCCTGTAAAACTTGCAGTGTTTTCCATATTCAGCACATATTTTGCTTTATTAACCTTTTATTCCATTAGTTTATGAGCCATATGCAGCATGTTGTGGCTGTTTTATGTTACAGTAAAAGACTAAATTAAAAAAAGCTGATGGCTTACGAACTCCTCAAGGCTGTGAGAGATTTTGAACACTGATTGATGACATCGTGGAGTCTTTGTCTTTTGAAGGCTTTGCGAAAGTAGGGCAACTGAAATAGTTGCTGGATTATTTCCATCCCATGCATGTATCGTCTCTTCCTCCCCTGCCCCATAACCAACGGGCAGTCTCCTTCACATTGGAAGGACACTGCTGTGCTGTTCTCAATGCCAAACCAAGTCCTCAGTGATTGATTGAGAATGGGATCAGCTTGTTTCTCACTCTTTCTCATCCCCTCGCCCAGAGGGGAAGAAAAATCCCCGGCTACTTTTGTAACACTTCCCAAACGCTCCAAATTCCAACACAGTTTTATCAGAAGATAGACACAAAATGCTGGAGTAACTCAGCGGGGCAGACAGCATCTTCTGGATAGAAGGAATGGGAGACGTTTCAGGTCTAGACCCTACCCCCCCTTCCAATCTTTGCACATCCCCAAACTTTTCCACTCGTCACTTTAACTTCATGTTTTATGTACCTTGTGTTGTACGACTGTTGGCAGACCAATTTTCCTCCTGGGATAAATAAAGTTCTATCGCATCGTATCGCATCGCATCGTATCGTATCGTATCGTATCGTATCGTATCGTATCGGATCGTATCGTATCGTATCGTATCGTATCGTATCGTATCATAACGGGATGGTCTGAAGAAGGGTCTCGACCCGAAACATCACCCATTCCTTCTCTCCAGAGATGCTGCCTGTCCCGCTGAGTTACTCCAGCATTTTTGTGCCTGTACCAGCATCTGCAGTTCCTTCCTGCCCGGTTTTAGCCATGTCCGTGTGAATATCTCAGGCCAAGCCTGCTTAATTTCCGGAATTTACAATCCTCCTGCCAGCCTACGTTTAATATCATCTTGCCTGCGTGCCACCTTCACTCTGCAATGTGGCGGTTTGCCAACTGAGAGATCGATACAACATGGAAAATAGTTTCAATCAACTAAATGGTCTCTGCTTTCGAGCAGGGCCATTTCGAGACTCCATTAATAGATGAATCGGACATAAATTCAGGAGAGCAGGACCTCTCTTGGAATTAGTCCCTGTTAGCTGGCCTTTCGCAATGTGTTAAATGCATAATTTATTCACTGATGGGATTGTCAGAGTGTCTGAGGTGCGGTCTTATAAAATGTTACAATCCCATGAGATTCTTTTGGAAACGACCTGATTTTAACAAGACTTTCTCCGGGCGGATATTATATCAGACCGAATGCTTGCCTTTCAATGAATTAGTGTCGGGCAAGGAACCTTGCTCAATCTAAAGGTCGAATATTGTTATTTATAACGGAATCTGGCCTGACTTTCATTATCAAGTGATGGGAGGACAATCAACTCCTCCAATACATCCTCTCTCGCTTTAAAGCACTCCCTGTGTACCATTTGTCTATTCAGTGCGTTTTAGTGGCTTCCTGATACTACCATCCTATATCACAGAGCACTTAAAAAAACAACTTTTCAATGTTTTAATGAATCTGTTCGCAGGCTATTAAATTCACGGACTTGTGATAAGACCTTGCCTATGACTTTTATCTGTTTTTTAAAAGGCTTCACCAGTCTTCCGGTTTTTGAGCACCTATATCAAAAACTCTGCTCCGCAGTTACTCTTTCAAACTGCGTTGCACTGCCTGAGTGTTTTCGAATGGCGGGGGCATTAATCAAGACCTTCATTCGCTGCTTGCACAGAATTCTTCGCTTGGAAAGAGAAATGGTGTTAATATTTCAATTTTAATGCAGGGTCTGAGCAGAAAAGTTAAAACTGTTTCTTTTCCCACAGATTCTGCCTGACCTGCCTCAGGCATAGAGTCATAAAGTCATACAGCGTGGAACAGGCCCTTCGGCCCGACTTGCCCACACCGACCAACTACACTAGACCCACCTGCCTGCGTTTGGTCTATCTATATACTAAAACTCTCATTTGTTTGTTTGTTTGTTTGTTTGTTTGTTCCTGAACTACAGCCAAAACGGTACACGATAGCGTGACTATTTTAGGCCCACCTTACTCACCGTCGTTCCTTTGGTGCTAATGAAAGAAGTTTCATTGAAATTGGTGTTATATTTTTAAAGTTATTCACATTTTAAAGTTTAAATTTATCTCCAAGGGAGGGAGGGGGGAGGGAGGGATGGAGGGGAGAGGAGGGAGGATAAGGGGGGGGGATGGGAGGGAGGGGGGGGGGGGGAGGGGGGGGGGAGAGGAGAGGGTGCTGCACCAATGCAGGAGAGGTTTGGGCCCAACAGGTTCACTTGGTCTAGTATCCCTCTAAACCTGTCCTATCAATGTACCTTCTAATTGTTTCTTAAACGTTGCAATAGTCCCCGTCTCAACTACCTCCACTGGCAGTTCGTTTTGTACACCCAGCTAGGGGTGCCAACTTCCTCACTCCCAAATAAGGGCCAAGGTGACTTCACCGCCCCATGCCCCACGTGACTTCACCCAGCCAGCGACTACGTGCTCTCGCTCCACCAATGGTGGCCGAGAGGCGGGTTGCTATGCAACCTCTGTTAGGCGGTACACGGGCCTCCGGACCTACACTGTCTGGACCTACACTGTCCGGATCTACACTGTCCGGACCTACAGCGTCCAGACCTACAGCATCTGGACCTATAGTGTCCGGGCCTACATTGACCAGGCCTACAGCGTCCGGGCCTACAGCGTCCGGACCTACAGCGTCCGGGCCTACAGTGTCCAGGCCTACAGCATCCGGGCCTATAGTTTCCGGACCTACAGCATCCGGGCCTATAGTGTCCGGGCCTACAGCGTCCAGGCCTACAGTGTCCAGGCCTACAGCGTCTGGACCTATAGTGTCCGGGCCTACAGTGTCCGGGCCTACAGCGTCCAGGCTTACAGTGTCCGGGCCTACAGCCTAAGTGCCTAATACGGGACAAGGGCGGTCCCGCACTGGCCAAACCAATTTAGCCCAAAATACGGGATGTCCCGGCTAATGCGGGACAGTTGGCTACCCTGCATCCACCACTCTTTATGTGAAAAATTACCCTTCAGATTCCTATTAAATCTTTCCCCATCTTCACCTTCAACCTATGTCCTCTGGTTCTTGGTTCCCCAACTGTGTGCGACAGACTGCCCAGAGTAGGGGAATCGGGGACCAGAGGGCATAGGTTTAAGGTGAAGGGGAAAAGATTTAATAGGAATCTGAGCGGTAACTTTTTCACACAGATGTTGGTGAGTGAATGGAACGAGCTGCCGGAGGAGATAGTTGAGGCAGGGACTATCGCAACAATTAAGGAACAATTGGACAAGTATATGGATAGGACATGTTTAGAGGGATATGGACCAAACGCAGGCAGGTGGGACTAGTGTGGCTGGGGCATGTTGGCCGGTGTGGGCAAGTTGGGCTGAAGGGCCTGTTTCCACGCTGTATGACTCTATGACATGGTGAAATAATCAAATTTTCTGTAAACGAACAAGTTATGAGAACAGAATGAGGAGGAAGGCGTGGAAAAGCTGTGCATTTGATAAAGCTCGGCTGTTTTTTAATCTTCTCCCCCGTCCGCCCCGTATCTCTGCTTATTCATAAGGCTGTGACATTTACATTACAGTAATGAGAGGATTATTCATAGTTTGAGCCTTTGGAGATTCTAGCTTCGTCACAAGCTGTTTATGAAGACATCAGAGAGAGTGCCTGAAGACTTTTGTTTGTTCTGCCAAGGCCGACTGGATCTCCCGGTTGCTGACCATTTTAAATCCCCTTCCCATTCCCACACTGACCTTTCTGTTCTGGGCCCCCCGCCATTGCCAGGGTGAGGCCACACGCAAACTGGAGGAACAGCACCTCGTTTTCCGCTTGGGTAGTTTACAGAATAACAGCATGAACGTTGAATTCTCCCATTTTTAGGCAACCTCTAACTAATTCTCCCCTCTCCCCCCCCCCCCGTCCCCTCCATTCTCTCCCCTTCGTCCCACCTGGACTCCCCCCCCCCTCTCTCCACCCCCGAATACATCCCACATCTCTTGAAACCCGTCGCATACCTATTGTTCTTATCTATGGCCTTTGTTCCAACCCCCTTGTCAGAAAAATTCCCCTCACCCGTGTCGACCTATTGCCTGGCACACTCTGTCCAGCCCCCCCCCCCCCCTTCCCAGCTTTCTTCCCCACCCCCTCCCCCCCACTATCAGACTGAAGAAGGCTCTCGACCCGAAACATCACCCATTCCTTCGATCCAGAGATGCTGCCTGTCCCGCCTAGTTACTCCAGCATTTTGCATCCATCTCCCTTTGTGTCTGCTGAGTTCTTCCAGCAGTTTACTTTTCACTCAGGATTCCATCACCTGCAGCCTCTTATGTCTGCAAGAGGAAATCGGAAGGTTGGCAGAGTCTGCGAAAATGGCAGGTGAAGTCTAATACAGAAAAGTGCAAGTTGGTGCACTTTGGCAGAAAGGATGGGAAGGGCAATATAAACCTGATGGAATGGTTCTAAAGTATGTGGGGGAACAGGGAAACCTCATGCCTCATGTGCACTCATGAACCTCATGCCTCATTTGCGCTCGGTCCGCATTAACCAAACTGATCTCCCGGTGGCTGAGCACTTCAACTCCCCCTCCCATTCCCAATCTGACCTTTCTGTCATGGGCCTCCTCCAGTGCCATAGTGAGGCCCACCGGAAATTGGAGGAACAGCACCTCATATTTCGCCTGGGCAGTTTGCAGCCCAGTGGTATGAACATCGACTTCTCCAACTTTAGATAGTTCCTCTGTCCCTCCCTTCCCCTCCTCCTTACCAGATCTCCCTCTATCTTCCTGTCTCCACCCATATCCTTCCTTTGTACCGGCCCCCTGACATCAGTCTGAAGAAGGGTCTCGACCCGAAACGTCACCCATTCCTTCTCTCCTGAGATACTGCATGACCTGCTGAGTTACTCCAGCATTTTGTGAATAAATACCTTCGATTTGTACCAGCATCTGCAGTTATTTTCTTATGCCTCATGTGCATAATCTACGAAGTGGCAGGATTAAGGTTGCTAATTGTCCCGTATTAGCCGGAACATCCCATATTTTGGTTTGTCCCGTACGGGACCGCCCTTGTCCCGTATTAGTAGGGTTGCCAACTCCCTCGCTCCCAAATAAGGGACAAAGGGTGACGTCACCGCCCCGCGCCCCACGTGACCTCACCCAGCCAGCGGCCACGCGCTCCCGCTCCACCAATGGCGGCCGCCATTGGTGGAGCGGGAGCGCGTGGCCGCTGGCTGGGTGAGGTCACGTGGGGGGTGGGGGGGGGCGGGGTGGTGACCTCACCTTGTCCCGTATTTGGGAGTGAGGAAGTTGGCAACCCTAGGCAGGATATATGTTGAGAGAGTTGTTAGTGAAGCAAGTGGAATCACAGCTGCTGAGTGCCAAAGTCCTGCCGAATCCTCATAATATATGATCAGACCACATCTAGAGTATTGTATCTATTCTGGTTATATCTCTTTTGGAGGATGCAAAAGGCGGAAGACGGGTGGCACGGTGGCTCAGCGGTAGAGTTGCTGCCTTACAGCACCTGCAGCACCGGAGACCCGGGTTCAATCCTGACTACGGGCGCTGCCTGTACGGAGTTTGTACGTTTTCCCCGTGACTGCGTGGGTTTTCTCTGAGATCTTTGGTTTCCTCCCACACTCCAAAGGCACACAGGTTTGTAGGTTAATTGGCTTGGTGTGTGTGTAAAATGCCCCAAGTGTGTGTAGGATATTGTTTATGTGCGGGGGTCGCTGGTCGGTACGGACTCGGTGGGCCGAAGGGCATTGTTTCAGCGCTGTATCTCTAAGCTAAATGAAACTGAACTTGATAAGATGCAATAAGATCTTCGCCAAAATGGGTCCAAGCAAACCTGTCTCTTTAGTAGTAAAGTTAGGCGAGGAGGGTATTGTCACCATGGAGCAAAAGAGGCCAATGTCGGGAGCACCGACCGCCCCGACGTGGCAACTTCAACAGCCTGACCGCGGGAGAAGACGGCAGGGGAAGAGAAAAAGACATTCTGGCCTTCCATCACAGTGAGGAGGTGACTGGAGGAGACTCACTGTGATGGATGTTTCTTTTGTTTGGTGTTGGTTATGATTGTATGTGTTATTGCATTTTTATTGATTATTCTTATTGGTCTTATTGTTGAACTGCGGGTAATTTTTAATTTCACTGCACATTTATGTGTATGTGACAAATAAATTGATTATTGACTATTGAGAAGGGATTTGCTGAAAGTGAATGAGGTTGTGAGATTACAGATGTCATTGGAGCTGTGCCTGGCCTCAATGTCATGGATGTCCATCGGTAGTCGGAGGGTGGGGACGTGAATCTTCAATACACAAGAGGTAATGAAGATTGGAGAATGGAATTGAGACTAAGTGTTTTCCAAATAAAGCAGCATTTGCCCTGATCTAAATTAGAGGGATCTGCGTACTTAAAGATCCAGGTTTAGGACAGGAGGGGTGGATAAAGATCTCGGATGAAGGGTCTGTGAACTGAAACATTAATTCTGTTTCTCTTCTCACAGATGCTGCTTGATCTGATGAGTGTTCCCAGTGTTTTAGTTTAGCTTAGTTTCGTTTGGAGATACAGCGCGGAAACAGGCCCTTCGGCCCACCGGGTCCGCGCCGACCAGCAATCCCCGCACACAGCGGTGTTCTCCACAGCAAGGCAGCAGAGACTCGATTGGCCGGAAGGCCTCTATGTGTGGAGCGATGACTTTATGATAGACAATAGACAATAGACAATAGGTGCAGGAGTGGGCCATTCGGTCCTTCGAGACAGCACCGATGTCCTGCCTGAGAAAGAAAAAGCATCAGTCTCAAAGTTAACAGTTGCCTTAGTCTTGTACAACTTGAAAGAGAAGGAAAAACTTCTCAACTTTTGTCTCCTTCCCTTGGTAGACGCAAGCAGATAAGCAGTGGGGAGAACGCATTATTTCATAAATCATTTTGAGCTTTGTTACCTAACCCATTATTTTATGCCAGGCATCTAATTAGATAGAAAGCTGGTTTCTTTGACAAAGTGCGCTGTTTTATCTATGGCACTGCTTTCCACAGATGATGCACAGCATGTGTCGGAAACCAGTAGTGGGCCTGACTTTCTACATAAGGCTCCGAAATCTCAATTTTCAATGTCTGGCTTCCTCGACATCATCTGCACCATGTGCATACATATATAATAAAAGTATATAAAGTTTGTCATTTAGAATAATCAAAATCAACAGTTTGACTTGGATTAATTTGCTGGAGGATTGTGAACCTTAGTAACCACATGCCACATGGTGTTTCAAACAACGGAAGGATTTTTATTCACTGCTGGTTCATTTGAAGTCTTAAATGAACTATGGTCCTCTTGACTGAACGCAGTCCCGGTTGGATTCTTAAACAGGATTTTAGAGAACAAAATGTTATCCAAACTTTAATTAAAAGAGAATAAAATAGTCCGAAGAAGGGTCTCGAACCCGAAACGTCACCCATTCCTTCTCTCCAGAGATGCTGCCTGTCCCGCTGAGTTACTCCAGCATTTTGTGTCTGTCTTCGGTGTAAACCAGCATCTGCAGTTCCTTCCTGCATACAAAAGAAGATTTCAGTTGGTCAGGACAAATCCTGATTTGCACTAGGATGACTCTCCATTTCTAACTGAACATGACTAAATCTGCCAGAATCTGTCCTTTTTTTAAGTTCCTTTTCATGATTTAGGTTTTACCTGCAAAGTTTTCAGTTTCAGTTTCAGTTTAGTTTATTGAGGTACACTGAGGTCCAATGTTGGGGGAGTCCAGAACCAGTGGCCACAGTTTAAGAATAAGGGGTAGGCCATTTAGAACGGAGATGAGGACAAAAATAGATAGAACTCTTAAGGATAGCGGAGTCAGGGGGTATGGGGAGAAGGCAGGAACGGGGTACTGATGAATGATCAGCCATGATCACATTGAATGGTGGTGCTGGCTCGAAGGGCCGAATGGCCTACTCCTGCACCTATTGTCTATTGTCTATTGAAAAGCTTTTGTTGCGTGCTAACCAGTCAGCGGATTATTTAGGGATGTTCCCTATCCCTAAATGTTCTCGAGAAAGCTTCTTGGTGGACAGGGTGTCGCTCAATTGTCCTGAATGGTTTAGTTTAGTTTAGTTTAGTTTAGAGATACAGCTCAGAAACAGTACCTTCGGCCCACTGAGTCCGCACCGACCACGATTCCCGCACACAAACACTATCCTACACACACTAGGGACAATTTATTATTTTTTAAACATTGTTTTACATTTATACCAAGCCAATTAACCTGAAAACCTGTACGTCTTTGGAGTGTGGGAGGAAACCAAAGACCTCGGAGAAAACCCACGCAGGTCACGGGGAGAACGTGCAAACTCTGTACAGGCAAGCACCCGTAGTCAGATTCGAACCCGGGTCTCTGCCGCCGTAAGGCAGCAGCTCGACCACTGCGCCACTGTGCCGCCCTCTTTGATCTGCAAACCCAGGGAACAGGCCCATTGGCACCCATTCTGGATTGGAGAACCTACATCACAATATTGTACAATTATTTCATATCGGCTTGGGCCCCTCTCTTAGAGCAGTTCCCGCAGGGAGTGAAGAAGTGCTCCTGTTCAGAGTGTTGCTAATCATTGCGGCCAGTTATGAGGCTAGAAACGACAATGAATAACACTGGGTGTACACACTTGATTTATTTTAATGGCGGCATTAACATATTTATAATGAAAGAGTTGCCTCACGTATTGCAATGACCAGCAAACTAACACTGTTAAAATTCACGAAGCATTCTCTCACTATTACCATCAATGCTAATTTCTCAGCAATTGCATTTTTATGCGTGGCAGGAAAAGTCGAACAAATTTTGTTTTAACGTATAAAACCTATAATAAAGACACCATTTAAATAAAACGTAGGTTTCTGTGGGGGAAGGCATTGAGTTGGCAAAAAATGGTAAACATCGATTGGCGACATTGAAGCAATTGTCTGATAGATAGTACTAAAGGCAAAATTAGTAGATTTAAGCTCAATGTGATAATGGCAGTGGGTCTATGTATCAATTCTAATTCAATCATATGATATGTTTCAAATTGGGGAACAAAGAAAAATAATTTTAAAAGTTAATATTTTTATAAATAAAAGTTATTATTAATTGTAAATTAATAGTCCTGCTTATTCCGCCAATTTGACACCAGAGTCCAGTCTGACTTGAATGTCGCAATTCTACATCACTGTCACGAGATATGTGCCAGGCTGCAGATGCTCCAGTAATTTATCACGCTTAACACTGGAAGATTTCTCGAGGGGGCTTCACAGGTGTGCTGTCAGGTAAAAAGGTCCATTGAGCCACCTGCAGAGATTCCCAAGTAGGTGGTGAAATGCTTAGCTAAAGAGGAAGCTTTTATGGAGCACTTTCAAAAGGGAAGTAGAGCCACAGAAATTTACAGTGAGGATCCCGAACTTTAAGGCCTTGCAGCTAAAGCTACAGCCACCAGGCGATGGGAGAATATCGCAGAGACACAGAGGCCAAATGTGCCAACTTGCAGGTTCAGGCCATTTCCTTTTCATTGTCGTTTTTGAACCTCCTCACTTTCAGAGAGCTCCTCTCTCTTCTCTGCCACCACATTCCTGAATGTCTCACCGCTTGGAATGAATTCCAGAATCTCGGCCAACGTCTGTTCTTTAAGTTGGATTGCAGTGGATGGTGTGTAGGATGGAACTGCAGATGCCATCTTTTGCGAAGATGGACGCAAAAAGCTGGAGTAACTCAGCGGGTCAGGCAGCATCTCTGGAGAGAAGGAATAGGTGACGTTTTGGGTCGAGACCCGTCTTCAGACTGAGAGTCAGGGAAACGAGAGATATGAAAAGGTACAAAGAAACAAAGAACGAAAGACATGCAAAAGGACAAATCAAAGCCGACCAACGATGATCAAGGAAAGGTGGAGCCCACAATGGTCCATTGTTGGCCGTGGAGAAGGTGGTGCAGAAGGGTGGTGATCGCAAATGATCACAGCTTCCATAAGGTCTTCTGAAAATAACCCCCAAGCTAATACTGGATTAAAATAATCGTTAAACCATGGAAACATTTCTAGCGCTTAAGACAGTGAATCATCATTTCTCGTTTTTATTCCTGGCAGGAAATCAGATAGCTTTAAAACATAATTACTAAAAGATGCATACTAATTAGTACCTATTAACAAGCATGCTCTTTCACTTTACTTCATTTTCTGCTGTGACTGTAACAAGTTTCACAAGTTATTGGGTTAAATTGAATTTGAGGAACAAAGAACAGCTGCACTTCTGATGGTGTTGATTTACTTGTTGGGACTAATGGAAGACAGGTGTTGTGATGGATAAATTTGTTTCTATTTCAGCATTAACACCCAGAACATGTTTAGTTATTTTTTTTTCAAGAAAAGGCTATTCTGTGTCATCTCGATTTTTCAGGAATTTATTTCTTAATTCACATAAGGTGCAAATGAGCTCCAGGTAGAAATGTATAATAAAATCAAGGTGAACAATTGGAGGTTTTGTTGAGAGTCTCGTGGTCTGGGCATTTACAGTGAGTTGTTGGAATCTTCCTCCTGAGAAAGACCAAAGGTGAGGTGCGGATGAACATGAAACTAGAAACCACATCAAGCATTAAAGTTTTGATTATTTTATTGTTTAGTTTATTGTACAAAGGTACAAAGAAACAAAGATTGAGGGCATGCAGCGTAGGTTTACTAGGTTAATTCCCCGAATGGCGGGACTATCATATGTTGAAAGACTGGAGCGACTAGGCTTGTATACTCTGGAATTTAGAAGGATGAGAGGAGATCTTATCGAAACGTATAAGATTATTAAGGGGTTGGACACGTTAGAGGCAGGAAACATGTTCCCAATGTTGGGGGAGTCCAGAACCAGGGGCCACAGTTTAAGAATAAGGGGTAGGCCATTTAGAACTGAGATGAGGAAAAACTTTTTCAGTCAGAGAGTTGTGAATCTGTGGAATTCTCTGCCTCAGAAGGCAGTGGAGGCCAATTCTCTGAATGCATTCAAGAGAGAGCTGGATAGAGCTCTTAAGGATCGCAGAGTCAGGGGTATGGGGAGAAGGCAGGAATGGGGTACTGATTGAGAATGATCAGCCATGATCACATTGAATGGCGGTGCTGGCTCAAAGGGCTGAATGGCCTCCTCCTGCACCTATTGTCTATTGTCTATTGTCTATTGATTCCGTTAGCCCTAAGAGTTATTTCTAACTCTCTCTTGAAAACATCCAGTGAATTGGCCTCCACTGCCTTCTGCGAGAACACAGTATGCTACATCAATAAAGAACCTGGGCATTCTCCCTGATATCCTGCGTAACATTTATTTTTTAAACATCATCAATAAAACTGATTATTTGTTCACCATTACTCTGTTGTCTGTCGGTTCTTGCGGTGAGAGCAGCAGCTGCCATTTTACTTACATTACAACTGCAAACGCATTTCGCTTGTCATTAGATTTTTAGTGAAAGGCCTGGATGGAGTGGATGTGGAGAGGATGTTTCTGCTTGTGGGAGAGTCTAGGACAGGAGGGCATAGCCTCAGAATAAAAAGACGTACCTTAGGAACGTTGATGAGGGGGAATTTCTTTAGTCAGAAGGTGGCGAGTCTGTGGAATTCATTGCCACAGAAGACTGTGGTGATCAAGTCAATGGATATTTTTAAGGAGGAGATTGCCAGATTCTTGATTAGTATGGGTGACAGGGGCCATGGGGAGAAAGCAGGAAGATGCGGTTAAGTCAATGGTTTAAGTCAATGAAGACCACAATGAAGACCAAGGGCGGTCACGGTGGCGCAGCAGTAGAGTTGCTGCCTTACAGCGAATGCAGCGCCGGAGACTCAGTTTCGATCTCCACTACAGGTGCTGTCTGCATGGAGTTTGTGCGTTCTCCCCGTGACCTGCGTGGGTTTTCTCCGAGATCTTCGGTTTCCACCCACACTCCAAAGACGTACAGATATGTAGGCTAACTGCACCTATTGTCTATTGTCTATTATCACGTGTACTGAGGTATAGTGAAAAGCTTTGGTTGCGCGCTATCCAGTCAGCGGAAAGACAACACATGATTACAATCGAGCCATTAGCTGTGTACAGATACATGATAAGGGAATAACTTTTAGTGCAAGGTAACGCCATCAAAGTCCGATCAAAGATAGTCCAAGGGCCACCAATGAGGTAGCAACAGTGTGTGTGTATATACATATAGATATGTAACTCAGCGGAAAGGCAGCATCTCTGGAGCGAAGGAACGGGTGACGTTTCGGGTCGAGACCCTTCCTCAGACTGAGTCTTAAGGCACAACCACATCACAATAATGAAATAATAAGCACAATGCTCCCAGTGGGAAACAAATGTTGGTCTGCATGATGAAAATCTGACTTTTAAATCTTGCAGAATGCAAACAATGCATAAACTGCGCAAACAGTTCTTATTTGGGGCATGAGGAACAAACACAAAGAACCAAAGCTGATACAATTCAAAGAGCCAGTTAAAAGGTTAATCAGATTATTTTCATAAGGTATTAAGTAACTCACAACTATGCTAACAGTCTGTTTACCCAGCCTTGTAACTGTAATAGATAAACACATAAAATATTCATTTTTTTATCAAAAGTCAGATGCAGATTAAATGTTAAGATGAAGATTTAATGGCAATGTGGAAACGGTTATATGAGCAACAATACGTGGTATTAAAATAGTGTTGGAAGTGTCACTGTGCTTTATGATGTCAACATTTGGTGCATTCATTGCATTAGATGGAGATTTCAATAAATGGATCGCACTTGTCCTTAAAGCTTTTTAAATAACTTCATGTATCTTTATATTCTGGGACTTATTTACTCTTCAAGTATGAACATGAATATTTCAAATGGGTAATAAGGATGAATTAAACAGACTATGCTGGAGGAAGAAAAAATAACACCGTGTTCCACAATCAGAAAAATCTGGATGTTGAAACAAGGAACTGCAGATGCTGGTCAATGCACCAACGGATACAAAGTGCTGGAGTAACTCAGCGGATCAGGCTGTGTACCTGCAGAACATGGCTTTGGGTTAGGACTATTCTTCAGACTGATTGTTGGAGTTGTGAAGAAGAAAGAAAGCTGGGAGAGTTTAGTTCAGAGAGAGAGAGTGTGGAAACAGGCCCTTCCACCCACTGAGTGAAGGCAAATCCACCTCAGAGAAATGGGAGGCGTTCAAGAACAAAATTCAAAGGAGATGGAAATGACAGGCAAAAGAAAAGGAAGATTTACCGGGATGAGTCACAGCATGGTTTGGGAACAGCTCCATCCAAGACCGCAAGGAATTGCACAGAATTGTGGATGCAGCCCAGACCATCGCACAAACCAACCTCCCTTTCATTGACTCCATCTACATTTCATGCTGCCTTGGCAAGGCCACCAGCTTAAGGGGTTGGACAGGCTAGATGCAGGAAGATTGTTCCCGATGTTGGTGAAGTCCAGAACAAGGGGTCACAGTTTAAGGATAAGGGGGAAGTCTTTTAGGACCGAGATGAAAAAGTTTTTTTTCCACACAGAGAGTGGTGAATCTGTGGAATTCTCTGCCACAGAAGGTAGTTGAGGCCAGTTCATTGGCTATATTTAAGAGGGAGTTAGATGTGGCCCTTGTGGCTAAAGGGATCAGGGGGTATGGAGAGAAGGCAGGTACGGGATACTGAGTTGGATGATCAGCCATGATCATATTGAATGGCGGTGCAGGCTCGATGGGCCGAATGGCCTACTCCTGCACCTATTTTCTATGTTTCTATGTTTCTATGTCTCACGACGGAGGAAAGTTGAGGGGAAATAAACTTAATCCAGATAGTGCTAGGGATCTTGAAATTAATGCTAAAGTTAATCACTACCTCTTCTTCCATCTCCCATGAGGCAAAAGATGCAGGTGTGAAACCTCCAGATTCAGGGACAGTTTCTTCCCAGCTGTTATCAGGCAACTGAACCATCCTATCAACAACTAATGAGCAGTCCTGAACTACCATCTACATCAACGGAGACTCTCGGACTTTAATCGGACTTCACTCGACTTTATCTTGCACTAAACGTTATTCCCTTCATCCTGTGTCTGGGCACTGTGAACGGCTTGATTGTGATAATGTATAGTCTTTCTGCTGACTGGTCAGCATGCAGCAAAAAGGCTTTTCGCTGTACATCGGTACAGGTGACAATAAACTAAATCAAACTAAAACTAAAGTTTTGTGAGGCACAGAGATTTATGCAGCTGTAAAGTTCGCTTCAAGCTGAAAGGGAAATTAGGACAGCAAAGAACGGTTATGGATAAATATTTGCACAAAATCAATATAAATCCTGAGAGGTTTTATAAAAATATCCCAATCAATAGGGTAAATAGGGACAGACATGTGACTATTAGGAGCCACGTAGATAACTGTAGCTTGGAGGATATAATTTGGCTTTATATACCAGGGCGGCACGATAGCGCAGCGGTAGAGTTGCTGCTTTACAGCGAATGCAGCGCCGGAGACTCAGGTTCGATCCTGACTACGGGTGCTGCACTGTAAGGAGTTTGTACGTTCTCCCCGTGACCTGCGTGGGTTTTCTCCGAGATCTTCGGTTTCCTCCCACACTCCAAAGACGTACAGGTTTGTAGGTTAATTGGCTGGGTAAATGTAAAAATTGTCCCTAGTGGGTGTAGGATAGTGTTAATGTACGGGGATCGCTGGGCGGCGCGGACTTGGTGGGCCGAAAAGGCCTGTTTCCGCGCTGTATAAATATGATATATATGTTGAATGCAGTGTAGCACTTGTGACCAAAGTGGGGGGGAGGTGATGGTGGTGTTGACGTTGTAATTAAGGAGGATGAGTGGACAGAGGAAACTTCCATCAATTGAGCAACTTTGAAATTGGATCAATCATGAGGCTCTGATGATCTCTATCCAATGCTTTGAAAGAAGGGGGTATTTTGCAGAGGCTGTGACCACAATCTTTCCATTCCTGAGGAGATTTGCAAAGCTGCTGTCACGTCCGGACCAGCTTAGCTACAAGGATACAGAGAGGAAAGGCTGGAGGTGTTTTCTTTTGAGCAGAGGAGGCCGAAGAGAGATTTAAAATCATGAGAGGCCCGTGCAGGCTAAATGACTGAGAGATAATTTTCCTCAGTAGATTCGGGTCAAAAACACGAGAATATATTTAAATATTTAGTGGACGGATGACAATAGACTAGACAATAGGTGCAGGAGGAGGCCATTCAGCCCTTCGAGCCAGCACCGCCATTCAATGTGATCATGGCTGATCATTCTCAATCAGTACCCCGTTCCTGCCTTCTCCCCATACCCCCTGACTCCGCTACCTTAAGAGCTCTATCCAGCTCTCTCTTGAATGCAGTCAGAGAATTGGCCTCCACTGCCTTCTGAGGCAGAGAATTCCACAGATTCACAACTCTCTGACTGAAAAAGTTTTTCCTCATCTCAGTTCTAAATGGCCTACCCCTTATTCTTAAACTGTGGCCCCTTGTTCTGGACTCCCCCAACATTGGGAACATGTTTCCTGGCTCTAACGTGTCCAACCCCTTAATAATCTTATACGTTTCGATAAGATCTCCTCTCATCCTTCTAAATTCCAGTGTATACAAGCCTAGTCGCTCCAGTCTTGCAACATATGACAGTCCCGCCATTCCGGGAATTAACCTAGTAAACCTACGCTGCACGCCCTCAGGATGGAGGAAAGATGAGGGAAAATAAACTTCATCCAGATAGTGTTAGGGATCTTGAAATTAATGCTAAGATGGTCAGTGGAAACAGCTAAGCTCTTCAATTTACCAAGTTAGATACAAAGACATAGCCAGCAGGTTATGGACTGATTGCAGGAAGGTGTGCTTATGCTGGTAAGCTCTTCTTTAAGATTCATGTTGTTCTGAATGATTTCCTTGTATGTTGTATATTTTGATTGGTTTCATGTGACAGCAGCGTGGCATTGAAGGATTTTGATGTTTCCTCGCGTGCTGTTTGAGACGATTGCTTGCAGCATAATCAATGATTGAACTTAGTATAATTTATTAAACGTGCAGAATCCTACATCTGTTTCTTTATACAATGGTGCAACGACCACGTCAGTGGCATCGGGAAATGCTGAAGAATCTCGTCCAACGCAACATACAACTATTCACAGCCATGGTACTCAAGGCAGCATCTTCAAAGCTGAGTGTTGGTCAGACAAGCATGCTTGTTGCCATGGAGGAAATGGAAGCTATCCTCCACCTGATGTGATACCAAGATATCTCATCAAAATTCGAGGCAGGATCAGTGATTCAATGGTTCAATGGTGTTTTATTGTCACATGTGCACTGCACAATGAAACTCCTTTTGCATACATTGCACATGCACGAGCCACCGCATTTTTGCGCCATTTACAAAAAGTCCAAAGTCGCGCTCGATGTACTTGAGCGGCCCCCGATCCAGGTAGGCCCCAGGCTGCTACAGGGGGTCCTCCATCGCCCTCGACTGGCTTGGCCCGCCAACCGGCGTTGCAGCCGACCTTGAAGGTACTGGAGGCAATGCCCCCTGTCCCTCTCCAGACGTCTTGCATCTGTCGGTGCCAGCCGCTCCCTCCTCCTCAGCTCTCCGGTCTTCAGGGCCGAGCTCGGCAGCTTCCGAGCTTCCCCCCCTTCAGACTCTGAAGGGTCTCTCTTCGCTGCTGTCCCAGTGAGTCATCTAATTCCTACAAGAGAAGTGCGAGGAAACATCTTAAGCTGGTGCACGATTACCAAAATATACCAGCAAAAGTGACATCTTGCCTTAAAAAGCCGGTCGAGACTGGCCTGAAACACAATGGCAGGCAGTGGCGAGTGGAGTGCCGCAAGGCTCGGTGCTGGGGCCGCAACTATTTACAATATATATTAACGATTCGGATGATGGAATTAGAAGTAACACTAGCAAGTTTGCAGATGACACAAAGCTGGGTGGCAGTGTGAACTGCGAAGAGGATGTTACGAGGTTGCAGGGTGACTTGGACAGGTTGTGTGAGTGGGCAGATGCATGGCAGATGCAGTATAATGTAGATAAATGTGAGGTTATCCACTTTGGCGGCAAAAACAGGGAGGCAGATTATTATCTCAATGGTGTCAGATTAGGTAAAGGGGAAGTGCAACGTGATCTTGGTGTCCTTGTACATCAATCATTGAAAGTAAGCGTGCAGGTGCAGCAGGCAGTGAAGAAAGCTAATGGCATGCTGGCCTTCATAACAAGAGGATTTGAGTATAGGAGCAAGAAGGTCCTTCTGCAGTTGGATAGGGAGGGCCCTGGTGAGACCACATCTGGAGTATTGTGTGCAGTTTTGGTCTAATTTGAGGAAGGACGTACTTGCTATTGAGGCAGTGCAGCGTAGGTTTACGAGATTAATCCCTGGGATGGAGGGACTGTCATATGAGGAAAGATTGGAAAGACTGGGCTTGTATTCACTGGAGTTTAGAAGGATGGGAGGGGATCTTATAGAGACATATAAAATTATAAAAGGACTGGACAAGCTAGATGCAGGAAAAATGTTCCCAATTTATTCACAAAATGCTGGAGTAACTCAGCAGGTCAGGCAGCATCTCGGGAGAGAAGGAATGGGTGACGTTTCGGGTCGAGACCCTTCTTCAGATTTAAATCGATTTGTACCAGCATCTGCAGTTATTTTCTTATAAAAATGTTCCCAATGTTGGGGGAGTCCAGAACCAGGGGCCACAGTCTAAGAATAAAGGGGAGGCCATTTAAAACTGAGGTGAGAAGAAGCTTTTTTCACCCAGAGAGTTGTGAATTTGTGGAATTTTCTGCCACAGATGGCAGTGGAGACCAATTCACTGGATGAATTCAAAAGAGAGTTAGATAGAGTTCTAGGGGCTAGTGGAATCAAGGGATATGGGGAGAAGGCAGGCACAGGTTACTGATTGTGGATGATCAGCCATGATCATAATGAATGGCGGTGCTGGCTCTAAGGGCCAAATGGCCTCCTCCTGCACCTATTTTCTATGTTTCTATGTTTATGTTTAACGTGACATCTTAGGTCAAGATGTGGTGCAATGAACTTGATGTATGTTCGTTGGAGAGTTTAACGAGACTTGGGAAAACCAGTGTTTAGATTAAACGTGCAATTAATGGAATTTGTGACTCACTCTTTTATTTCAGACTGGGAAAGCAGTGGAGTGTGCGGAAACGATTGGCATCGCTTAATGAATCTGTGAGCATTTACAGCCTTAGCTGACACGTTCAGAAAATGAGTTGCACTGGTTCTAAAGCACTGAACCCCCTTCCCGAATCTCCATTTCACATTCACTGTTCAAGTAAAATAACGCACGAGTGATAAATTTCCTACCGCTGAGCTATTGCTGGACTTTAATGACATGCGCGCAGAAGGAAGAACACTAGGAGGTTAAAGGATGTGAGAAGGGTGAAACAGAAGGAACAATGGAAATAACACTGTGACAGAGAATTAAACACCAACAGGATTAATAGGAACAAAATTAAAATGGTAAATGCACAGAGCAAGAATTGAACAAGAGTGATGTGAAGGAGAGATCAATGCAGACCTAATTTGTTTTTACATTAATTATATACTTATTGATCTGTGAAACACAGAAAAGCTACTCTGTGCAACCCGGGAGAGTTGCGATCTAGGTAGTTGTCAATGCTGGGCAATGTTTTGATTTAATGCGGAATAGATCATGCGAGATATGATTTCTAGATGAAACTCTGCCCAATCCAAAAGCAGGCCACGGATTGCCTTGTCCTCTACATGTCGTGTGTCTGATGTTCACTTACGTGGCAGGCATTGTTTGTGTAACATAGCAACGTAGACTGAAGAAGGACATAGAGCGACACGGTGGCGCAGCGGTAGAGTTGCTGCCTTTCAGCGCCGGAGACCCGGGCTTGATCCCGACTACACGCACTGTCTGTACGGTGTTTGTACGTTCTCACCGTGACCGCGTGGGTTTTCTCCGAGATCTTTGGTGACCTTCCCACACTCCAAAGACGCACTGGTTTGTTGGCTTGGTATAAATGTTGAAAAATGTAAACAGCGCGCGCCTGTCTCCAAGCTGTTTCTCTGAACTAAACTAACATTAAAATAGACATTAGCACCTCTGGCCATTACTGAAGAGCCTCAAGAGAAACAGGAGCACATCACCCTTATTCTGGAGGCCTTGCATCAGACCTGGGTTGAGTGGATGTGGAGAGGATGTTTCCATGAGCGGGAGAGTCTAGATCCAGAGGCCATAGCCTCAGAATAAGAGGATGTAGCTTTAGAAAGGAGATGAGGGAGGAGGAGTTTCAGAGTAAAGATCCGAGTCATTGAGTCATAGAGTCATACAGCCTGGAAACAGGCTCATCGGCCCAACTTGCCCACACCGACCAACATGTCCCATCCACACTAGTCCCGCCTGCCTGTGTTTGGTTCATATCCCTCTAAACCAACCCGATCCATGTACCTATCTCAATGTTTCTCAAATGTTGTGATAGAACCTGCCACTCCCAGCAGCTCGTTCCATACACCCACCAAGCTTTGTGCCAAAATAGTTTTTTTTTTACTAAACTTTTAAAAATAGTTTTAGTTTTTTTTATTTGCTAAAGAAGGTAAAGTTTTTAATCATGACCATGTTGAATGCCAGAGTAGCTTGAACTGTTAGCTGGTCTTCCACTACTCTTGCTTTATATGCTCAGATCTGGTTGGGCCATATATGCCAAGTCAAATCAGGTCAAGTCTATTGTCAGACTATATAACCAGAGTGAGGCCCAGGTAGAATGAAAACCTTGCTGACAACAGTATCACAGAACACACAAAACCATAAATGATGCATAAACAAAATCTAAATCCTACAAAACAGTGAAATAGGAAAATACCGTGTAATAAACAACACATTAATGCCAAACGCAATAATAAAACCAGTCCATTGTTTATTTTAGTTCATCGTCATGTAAACCGAGGTACAGTGTAAAGATTTTTGTTGCATTCTATACATGATTACAATCGAGCCGTCTACAGTGTTCAGATACAGGATAAAGGGAATAATTCATCGTGTAAGGTAAAGTCCAATTAAAGATAGTCTGAGGTTCTCCAATAAGGTAGATGGTAGCTCGGGACCACTTCCTGGTTATTGAGAGGATGGTTCAGTTGCCTGCTGAGAGCTGGGAAGAAACTGTCCCTGAATCTGTGATGTGCCTTTTCACAATTCTGCCTGATGGGAGAGGGGAGAAGAGGGAATGTCCGTGGAGCCTGGTCCTTGATTATGCTGGTGGCCTTGCTGAGGCAGTGTGAAGGAGTGTGGTAGGTTGGTTTGTGTGATGGTCTGGGCTATGTCCACAATTCTCTGCAATTTCTTGCGATCTTGAACAGAGGTGTTGTCAAACCAGGCTGTGAGGCATCCCGATAAAATGCTTTCTACTTTAGTGCAAGGGCGACCTGAGCTATTCCTTTGCTGGGGTAGGCTCTGCAAGCAGCCCAAGCATGAATTGTTAGACATTATTCCCTTTGTGCTTTGATTGTTCAAGTATTTTCCAATCTATTGGTGTCTCTCAGGGGTGAAGCATTGGCACAGCTGGTAGAGCTGCTGTCTCACAGAACTCTGTGTATGTCCTGTATAAATGGAAGGGAAGGTGCATCAACACCTCACCTCACCTCACCTCACCTCACCTCACCTCACCTCACCTCACCTCACCTCACCTCACCTCACCTCACCTCACCTCACCTCACCTCACCTCACCTCACCTCACCTCACCTCACCTCACCTCACCTCACCTCACCTCACCTCACCTCACCTCACCTCACCTCACCTCACCTCACCTCACCTCACCTCACCTCACCTAACCACGCACTGCCATCCTCTTCTGTGGGTGAGTTCGTCAGTTCTAGGAGCAGAATTAGGCCCATCAAGTCCACACTGCCATTCAATCATGGCTGATCTATCTTTCCCTCTCAACCCCATTCTCCTGCCATCTCCCCATAACCCCTGACACTCGTACTAATCAAAATCTGACGCCCTTACTAATTAAAACTATTAATTGACTTGGTCGCCACTGCAGTCTGCGGCAACGAATTCCTCAGAGTCCACCACCCTCTGACTAAAGAAATTCCTTCATGTTCCCCCATTGGACTGATCAATCATTTTAGATCTCCCAGAGTGAAAGCAAGGCATCTTCAATCCCAAAATATTACCTCAGAAGACGAAATCTTCTCAGCGTTATACACAAAAGCAACATAGCAAGCAGTAAAATAAACACAATTGCACCCAGGTTGGTATAACACCCCACCTCCGGTGAACTGCACTGAGTGATGTCACTGGATATGTGTTGGTGTTTGTGAAGAAAAAGATCTAAAAGAGTCCTGGAAGAGAGTGGGTGAATTGAAGAATCTTAACTTCTTTTCAATTCCTTTTGCTTTAATCACCAGGTGAGTCCTGATGCAGGGTGACATTAGTAACTTTAATTTTAGAGATACAGTGCGGAAACAGGCCCTTCGGCCCACTGAGTCCATGCCGATCAGCGATCACCCCATACTCTAGAACTATCTGATACAAGAGGGACAATTTACAATTTTTACCGAAACCAATTAACCTACAAACCTGTATGTCTTGAGTGTTGGAGGAAACCGGAGCTCCCGGAGAAAACACTTGATCAGTATGGGTGTCAGGGGTTATGGGGAGAAGGCAGGAGAATGGGGTTGAGAGGTAAAGATAGATCAGCCACGATTGAATGGCGGAGTGGACTTGATGGGTCGAATGGTTTAAATCTGCTTCTGCCACTTATGAATTTATGAACACGCGATCACAGGGAGAACATACAAACTGTATGTGTATAGACAGCACCCACAGTCAGGAGATAGCCTGGGTCTCTAGCACTTTAAGGGAGCAACTCGACCTAAAACACTGACTACCCCTTTCCCTCCACAGATGCTGTCTGACCCGCAGAGTGCCGCTAAATATTTGATTTTTTTGTGCTATCTCCAGGTCAGTTGAATTAGCATTTTTGTTTTTGCCTCTTCTCGTCTCATATTTAAATGGCATTTACTGAATATTTCCCTTTCTGCTTGTATCTCTCCTTCACGGTTCACTATCTTCACAAGGTGGCTTATCGCCCTCTCACACATTGACGGGACACTTATCCATGCATGCCCAATGCCATTAATGCTGGAGAGGCAGCCTGCGTGAATCCCAATGGACATTATATCAAGGTCCAGGACACAGTGCGGGATCAACATAAACACCAGTCCGGTGCGTACTCGGAGTGCAGCACATCAGGCATGGCCATGGTGACTGACACTGCAGGCTTTCACCAGCAATGATGAGTGTGCGGATGCTGTATGTGTGCGCACCAGCTGGTTTAACATGCCAGCTTGGAGCCTCCTTCAGAAGCATTCAAACAAACACTTGGAATGTGCAGTTGTAGTCCATGTGAAGCTAGGACCTGTCTCCTAGCGCTAATCTCCTCACCCACCTGCCAAAAACCGGAACTTCTCACCCGTGTAAAACTTCACGGTTCCTTGAAATGGAAAGTAATTTGCATTGACATGAACTTTGGAGGGAAACTAGCCTGTGGGACGCTCCACGATATCTTGTTTTAGGTTAGCTAGTTTAGAGATACAGCGCAGAAACAGGCCCTTCGGCCCACCGAGTCCGCGCCGACCAGCGATCCCCGCACATCAACACTATCCTACACACACTAGGGACAATTCGCATTTATACCAAGCATACAAACCCAAGCCGATTAACCTACAAACCTGCACGTCTTTGGAGTGTGGGAGGAAACCGAAGATCTCGGAGAAAACCCACGCGGTCACGGGGAGAACGTACAAACTCCGTACAGACAGCACCCGGGGTCAGGATCGAACCCGCGTCTCTGGCGCTGTAAAGCGGCAACTCTACCCCTGTACCACGGTGAGAGAGAAAATCTTTTGCTGAGATTAAAGTGGAACCAAAAGAAGGCTGTTATGGTGGTACAGCGGTAGAGTTGCTGCCTTACAGCGAATGCAGCACCGGAGTCCCAGGTTCGATCCCGACAATGGGTGCTGTCTGTACGGAGTTTGCACGTTCTCCCCGTGACCTGCGTGGGTTTTCTCCGAGATCTTCGGTTTCCTCCCACACTCCAAAGATGTAGAGGTTTGTAAGTTAATTGGCTTGGTAAATGTAAAAAAAATTGTCCCTTGTGGGTGTAGGATAGTGTTAGTGTGCGGGGATCACTGGTCGGCGTGGACCCGGTGGGCCGAAGGGCCTGTTTTCACGCTGTAATTCTAAACTAAACGGAAAAAAAAATCAAGGCCGCAAATTGCTGGAGTAAGTCAGCGGGTCAGGCAGCATCTCTGGAGGAAAGGTAGAGGTGGCGTTTCGGGTCGGAACCCTTCTTCAGACTCTGAGTATGAATAAATTCTTAAGTTCATAAGTTCAAGGAACAGAATTGGGTCATTCAACTCATCAAGTCTATTCCGCAACTCATTCTGCATTCTCTGGAATGCAGTGGAATGAGGATGCTCTTACTGAAACAGAAACGATTGTAAAAGGTCGTGACAGGGATAAATGCCAAAATGGTTTTTGTACTGGATGAGTGTTAAACAAGGCACATAAGGTTTAAGGGTGGTCCTTCGGTGTGTAGACATGTCTTCTTTCAGCAGGTGGCAGATCTTTGTAATTTTCTGCCCCAAAGAGTTGTGAATGCTAGATCGCACAAAGTATTTAAAGTGGAGGTAGATACGTATTTGAAAGATTGAAGGATAGATTGCCATGGAAACTGGTACAGAGAGGAATAGAGGACTTGCAATGCTTATAATTGGTATGGAATATACTGTAGACCATTACACAGCATTGCACAGGAGCAGGCCCTTCGGCCCTCCATGCCCATGCCGAAAATGATGCCAAATTAATCTCCTCAGCCTGCGCATGATCTATATTTCTCCATACCTTGTATATCCATGTGCCTGTCTACAAGCCTCTTCAATGCTATTGTAGCGACCATAGAGATTAGTCCTGGGAGTCGAACCCTCAGATTGGCCAGCAAGGTCACGTGTGGGCGCGACCGTAGGGATTGGTCCAGGGAGTTGAGCCCGCTGATTGGACAGCGACGTCACGTGTGGTTTTGGCGCCCAAAACCAGTGAGTTAGGAGAGTTCTTCAAAGTGACCAGTTAGAATTAATGGTTGTCGGGGGCGCTAGTGTGCATATGATGTAATAGACGTGTTTTGCTAGAGCTCCCCTCCGATAAATCGAGATTAAAGAATAAAAGACTATTTATAGTACAACTCCCACTTTAAGTTGTGTCTACTGCTGTAATAACAGACCGACATAAAATGACAACGCAGAAGTCGTCCAGAAAGCAGCCAGCCGTCAGGAAATTTAATGAAAACCCAGCATCGTCACTGGATGAGGAGCGGCCTAGTGGTGGAGAGCCGGAGCTAATCACACTATCGGCAGAAGGAACTCCTGAAACAGCCATCATTCTTACAGCTATAAATGAAATGAGCAAGAAGATGGATGACCAATTTAATACCCTGGAGGTGTCCCTCCAAGTTACCCAAGCCACTCTGACTGAACATGGAGCACGGATATCTATGGTAGAAGATGCGAGCAGTGACCATGACACTCGACTAATTCAGTTGGAGCAGCAGTGGCTACGGCTAGAATATGCTAACAAGGCCCTCCAGGATAAAGTTATTGATCTGGAGGCGCGCTCCAGACGCCAGAACATAAAAGTGGTCGGACTACCAGAAAAGATTGAAGGCGGCCGCCCCATGGAGTTCATTGGTAACTTTATTCGGGACTTGTTGGGGGCAGAACATTTCTCGATGCCCATAGAAGTTGATAGGGCGTATAGGCTGGGAGGACAACCGGCTAACGATCTCGCGCGGCCCAGAGTCATGATAGTTAAGATCCACAGCGGCCATCAGAAAGAGCGGATAATGCGACTGTCACAACAACAATACCCGCTGAACTACAATGGGAAGCAAATTCACATTTTTCCTGATCTCCCGGCAGAGATAATGAAACAACGTCGTCTTTTCGAGGTCACGAGGAAGAAGCTCAAAGAGGCAGGCCTGCGAACCGGATATATCTACCCTGCTCGCCTCCGGGTTACCCAGGGTATCGACACGTCGATATTTAGCACCCCGGAGGAGGCCAAACTATTCGCGGATAACCTGCCGCCCAGCCCGGTGACAACGGTGGGCTAATGTCGGCTAACAGACTAACACTGACTAGCTGGTCTCCAGACCAGCTGTTTCAGCCAATCTCAACGTGGGGGCATGGTCACCCTCTTGTCGAGTAAGCTTAAATCCTGAGGATACAAGCTTTTGTCCAAGTGCACTGACTCTCCCACGTCTATCCATGTTTAAGCCGCTGGCCCGGAGTGGACGGCGGGCGTCGGCTAACATGCGAACGAGTTAACTCTGAGCCATGGACATGGTCATTCACACGAAAGGTAGACGTTGGACTCAATAGATTTAACTTTAACTTTGTTTAATGTGCTTAATTCGTTTCAGGAATAGGATGATTTTACAGGATGGGTTCCTGCTAATTTTTCAAAGGGAAACGTTTTTTTTGTTGAACAGATCCGTAATTTTGTTTGTTCATCGGAGGGGATGCCGACTGAATTTGTAGTTAACTAGCTAGCGGTTTCACAATTTAGCCTTTAGCTAGCCTTTGGGCTTAACAGGCTAGATAGTTGAAGTAACCCCCGTTTACAGTATGTTAGGATATTTTCTCTCACTTTGCTTGGGAGAGTGGGGATGGGGGGAGGGAAAGTCCGAGTTTTGTGTGTGTTTTTGTGTTGGTGGTCTTCCTGTTTTTTTGTTTGAGGCAAATTATTATGTCGCTGCTTATGTAATACAATTTACACCTTCTGATGGTACCTGGGGATGATGATGTGCGTGGGAGGGTTACCATGGTGAGCTGGAATGTCCGCGGCATGGGCCACCCAATTAAACGAGCTAAGGTGTTTTCACATCTTAGGTCTTTATCTGCCGACGTTGTGTTCCTCCAAGAAACTCACATTAGAACATTGGGGCAGAGACAGTTGCGCTGCAGATGGGCAGATCAGATATTTCAATCCACATTTTCTAGCAAAGCCCACGGGGTGGCAATTATGGTTAAGAAAAACATAGATTTCAGACATATTTCTACAGTAAGTGACCCGAATGGTCGATTTCTCATAGTAACTGGGTACCTTTACTCTGTTCATGTAACACTGCTTAACATTTATGGTCCGAATATTGATGATGCAGCTTTCTTTCGCAAAATCTTTGATAAGCTACCTGACCTTTCTAATACGAATGTGATTGTTGCAGGGGACCATAACACAATCCTTGACTGGCACCTGGATAGGTCATCAAATAAAATGTGTAGCCCTTCGAATGCATCCACGGTTTTGAAAAATCTCATCTCCTCCACCAATTTAGTTGACATTTGGAGGATACAGCATCCCACAGACAGAGAATACTCTTTTTTTTCTAAAATGCACAATTCATACTCTCGTATCGATTATTTTTTATTAGACTCGAAACTCATACCTAATGTAATAAATACCAAATATCATAACATTTTGATCTCAGATCACGCTCCAACCTCAATTATCTTTGACTTTAAGCTGTCTAAACGATGTGCTAAATGGCGACTACGCCTTTCCTTGCTTAATGATGGAACTTTCTGTAAATACATGTCTGAAAAAATTACAGAATATTTGGAGACCAATGACACTTCTGATGTCTCGGACTCCACCTTGTGGGAAGCTTTCAAGGCAGTTATGAGGGGTCATATTATTTCGTATGAAGCGTCTTTAAAGAAATCCAGAGAGAGACGTCTACAAGAAATTGATTCGGAGCTTTCTCCAATGGAGACGTTGTATCGGAGCACAAACAACCCCCAAACGCTGCAAAATATGCTCAGTCTTAAATATGAGTATAACACGATTCTAACAAATCAAGTCAGTGACCAGCTACTGCGACTGAAACAGCGATATTTTGAATTAGGGGACAAACCGCATACATTGTTAGCCCGTCAGCTTAGAGGGCAACAAGCAAGTAGGGCCATACATATAATAAAATCAGGCAAGGGTGTTGCTTTAACCGATCCAAAATTAATAAATGAACGCTTTATAAATCCAAAGCTAACGGTGATATCAATGCATGGTTAAAAAAGTTGGACATACCAAAATTAGATAGTGCCTCTTGTGAGGCCTTAAACTCAGAACCCTCCTCTGTAGAAATCAAGGATGCAATTAGGTCGTTGCAAAACGGCAAGAGCCCTGGGCCAGACGGTTTTGGAGTCGAATTTTATAAGAAGTTTGCTGACCAGGTAACTCCGATTCTGCACAGGATGCTCTCCCACTCAATCGAGTTGAAAAAGCTCCCACCGTCATTGTACAATGCTAATATTTCTCTCTTATTGAAACAAGACAGGGATGAAACCAATCCCTCCTCATACCGACCAATTTCGATGCTTAATTTGGATTTCAAGATTTTTACTAAAATAATGGCGACTAGACTAAATAAGTGTATAGAATCCATTATCCATACGGATCAGACCGGGTTCATCCCCAATAGGTTCTCTTTCTTTAATGTTAGAAGAGTAATGAACATTATGTATCACAAATTCGATAGTTCTTCCAAACAAGCCATTCTGTGTTTAGACGCAGAAAAAGCTTTCGATCAGGTTGAGTGGGGATATTTACTCAGAGTGCTGGAAGAGTTTGGTCTTGGAGCCTCTTTTATTTCCTGGGTACGTCTTATATATGCTCATCCCACCGCTTCCATACTCACAAACCAGGATAGGTCACCCCCTTTTGCCCTTCAGAGGGGTACGCGACAGGGCTGCCCCCTCTCGCCGCTCCTCTTTGCGTTAGCCATTGAGCCGCTGGCAATCGGCATAAGAGGGCATGCGCTTATAAAACCAATAATACTGGGTGGGGTGGAACATAAGATTTCGCTTTATGCGGATGATATTGCCATCTTTTTATCTGACCCTGAACATTCTGTTCCTTACCTATTCCAGCTTATTAATTCCTTTGGCGAGGTCTCAGGTTACACTATAAACTGGCAGAAGAGTGAACTTATATCGATAACAGCAGAATTAGACCCTGTATTCTTAGCCAACATGCAGTTTAAAACAAATCCGGATAGTATAAAATATCTGGGCATTAAAATATCTAAAAACCCCAAGACCCTTTTTAAAATTAACTTTACCGAAAGGTTGAACAAGCTAAAGGAGAACATAGAGAAATGGAGAATGTTGCCTATTTCCTTGATTGGCCGCGTGAACGCAGTAAAGATGGTCTCCCTGCCGAGATTTCTGTATTTATTTCAGAATGTTCCTGTTTTTATCCCCAAATCCTACTTTAAGTTAATCGATTCTATCATTATGCCATTTATTTGGGGCTATAAAGCACACAGGATCTCAAAAGCTTATCTTCAAAAAACGAGGGAACATGGGGGACTGGGGTTACCGTGCTTTTTATATTACTATTGGGCGGCCAATGTTAGAGTCATGGTATACTGGCAGTATGCATATGAACGGGGAGTTGGATATGACCTGCCACCTTGGCTGGCGATTGAAAAAAGCTTAACCCCAAAAACTTCTCTCCCTGCTCTCCTTTTTTCATTACCCAGATCTCTCACCTCTCTTAGAGAGGATCACTTCACTCTGTCCAATGCTCAGAGAATATGGCACCAAATTAGGAAAGCTTGTGAGCTTCCGAATACGTCAAAGCACGCCCCAATCTGGCATAACCACGCTTTCCCCCCATCATTTACAGACACAGCATTCAAAGAATGGAGCTGTAAAGGGATAGTTACAATAAAAGATCTTTACATAAATAGACACTTTGCATCATTTGATCAGCTACAATCCAAGTTCTCATTGCCCAAAACTCAATTCTTCAGGTACTTTCAGCTGAGAAATTATGTTCGACAAAACAATTCGCTTTTTGAGTCCCTGCCCGAAGACGACTTGTTGTCCAAAATTTTGCTGGGTCCCCCGGAAGCAAAGAACCTAATCTCATCGTTTGTAGGTATCTTTTTAAACAAACTAGATAAATCTACTTTAAAAATAAAACAAACCTGGGAAGAAGACCTTAACATTGAAATTGATGACGATGTCTGGAAGGAAGTACTGAAAAGTATAAAATCCTGTTCTATTAATTCTAGGCTACAACTGATTCAATTCAAGGTTATACACAGATTACACTACTCTAAGGTTAAGCTGCATAAAATCTTTCCTGATCTCTCACCTTTGTGTAATAGATGCAAGACCGCTGAGGGTACACTCGCTCACCACTTTTGGACTTGTCCAAAACTTCACAACTCTTGGTGTCTTTTATTTCAATGGTACTCCACTGTTTTAAACGTCACTTTAACTCCGGACCCTGAAACTGCTCTATTCGGGTATTCCACAACGCTTGAGAAGCTAGACCATAATGCTCGCACAATCTTGGTTTATGGTATGGTAATTGCCAACAGATGTATTTTGAAACTATGGAAATCAGACTCTGCTCCTCAGTTTGAGACTTGGTTAAGAGAATTAATGGGCATATTACACGTAGAGAGGTTGAGATATGAATTGTCTGGCAACCCTCAAAAGTTCTTCAACATATGGAACCCAGTGCTGCAGCATATTAAGGACAAGTAAAACTATCCCCTCAATGCCACAGGCTTTTGTACCTTCTTTGAATCCAGCAGTGAAAATACTGAAATATTTGACTTGTGAAAATTACCTTGCCTCATGTTTTTGTGCTTTAGTCTTTTTTTTGTTACATTGTAGTTATGTTTTTTTTTGATGTATTTTTATTTATTTATTTGTTTGTTTTTGTTTGTTTGTTTTCATGATTATGTAGGGAAGGGGAGGGATGGGGTTTACTGTTGTTGTTATATGCATTGTAATCAATTATAAAATTTAAAAAAATTAAGAGAGAATTAATGGTTGTCTGTAATCTCTTTCGTTATACTTTGTAATCGAATGTTGCTGTCGCAATAAACTTCTTTAACAAAGAACGAGCCTCCAGACTCGCCGTACTATCATGCATCCAACATCACACCTTGTGTTCCAGGCACTCACTGCTCTCCGTGTCATAAATCTTCACCCACACTGATCGGTCCTCTAGGCCATTTAGAACGGAGATGAGGAAAAACTTTTTCAGTCAGATAGAGTTGTAAATCTGTGGAATTCTCTGTCTCAGAAGGCAGTGGAGACCAAGTCTCTGAATGCATTCAAGAGAGAACTAGATAGAGCTCTTAAGGATAGCAGAGTCAGGGGGTATGGGGAGAAGGCAGGAACGGGGTACTGATTGAGAATGATCAGCCATGATCACATTGAATGGTGGTGCTGGCTCGAAGGGCCGCATGGCCTATTCCTGCACCTATTGTCTATTGTCTATTATTTATTCCGTTTAAGCAACCACTTTAGTTTAGTTTAGTTTAGTTTAGTTTAGTTTAGAGATACAGCGCGGAAACAGGCACTTCGGCCCACCAAGTCCGCACTGACCAGCGACCCTCACACTTTAATACCATCTTACACACACTAGAGACAATTTTCATTTATACCAAGCCATTTTGCCTACAATCCTGTACGTCTTTGGAGTGTGAGAGGAAACCGAAGATCTCGGAAAAAACTGACGCAGGTCATGGGGAGGACGTACAAACACCCTACTGACAGCACCTGTAGTCCAGATCGAACCATAGTCTATGGCACTGTAAGGCAGGAAATCTACTGCTGCCCATTAGCGGTAATGAATTTCATATTCTAGAATCAGGAAATATTAATCACGAGAAACATTAATCGTAAACTCCCCCATTACATTCTCCAGCTGCGGCTGCGTTATATTATTGTGATTATTAAAACTTGACACAATGGGAATAATTCAAACAACATTCCTCAGTCAAAATCAAAAGAGAAAATGTCTTAACAAAGATTATTTGTTGATCCTTAAAAATGCCTGAACCTGCCTGATCTCCCGGTTGCCAGACACTTTAATTCCCCTTCCCATTCCCACACTGACCTTTCTGTCCTCGTCCTCCTCCATTGTCAGAGTGAGGCTAATTGCAAATTGGAGGAACAGCATCTCATATTTCGCTTGGGCAGCTTACAGCCCAGTGGTATAAATCTTGATTTTTCTAACTTCAAGTAACCCCTGCACTCTTCTCTCTCCATCCCTTCCCCGCCCAAGTCGCACCAGGTTCTCGTTCTCACCTAGCAAACGGCTAGCAATGGCCTGCTTCCTTTATCATCGTTATTTTTTTTTGTTGCACATCTTTCATTCATTTGTTCTATATTTCTCTGTCGTCTCTCGTTTCCCTTTCGCCTGACTAGTCAGAAGAAAGGTCTCGACCCCGAAACGTCACCCGTTCCTTCTCCCCGGGGAATCTGCTGCCTCTCCCGCTGAGTTACTCCAGCATTTTGTGCCGATAAAGATGATTGAAGGTTGGTTTAGACCCCAGTTACTTTATGATTGTGATTTTCACATCAGAGAAGTTTGTAAAAGTCACTGCCCTGGGGAGACTATACTCCATTCATGGCACAAATGGATAGCTCCCAGGGCAACCCTTTGAAATATTCAACTTCCAGATATTTTTGCGGAAAGTGATATAACGCTGGCAGTAGGTCAAGCAGCCTGTGAAATTGAAAGACTCTCAAGCAATGGAATTTGTTCTCGTGGCTGAGAAATAAGTTAGCAGTGAACACTACAACAAAGACATCTTTCACAGAGATGATGTTTAGCTTTCCCCACACTCCACCAATATCCTGCAACAATTCACTGAAATGCCGCTGGATAATTATTTTATTCAACACTCGCTTTTATAGTTTGGGGAACTATTGGAGCTACTCTTTTTGATTCCATGCGATCCATCATTCTTCAAAATCTTTTTGTTCCTGTACAAGTTGAGCCACAGATTATCCATTAAAAGTTTGGCTTTGGAAGTATGAGGCAGAAATTATATTTTGCACAGAATGATATTTACTTTCATCAAAACTGCATCAAGCTTCTCATCGTAGAAAGTAGACGTTCTATTTTCTACTGAAGGTCAGCACGGTCGAGCTACTGCCTCACAGCGCCAGAGACCCGGGTTCGATCCCGACTAAGGGGGCTGTCTGCACGGGGTTTGTACGTTCTCCCCGTGACCTGCATGAGTTTTCTCCGAGTTCTTTGGTTTCCGCCCACACTCCAAAGACTTATGGGCTTGTAGGTTCATTGGCTTGGTATAGAAATGTGTAAAGGCAAAAGTGTGTGTGTAGGATAGCGTTAATGTGCGGGGATTGCTGGTCGGTGCGGACTCAGTGGGCCGAAGGCCCCGTTTCCGCACTGTACCTCTAAACTAGACTAAACTAAATTAATCTTTGATTGTAAATATCATGTTTCATGGGCTCAGATGTGCCAAAGCATCATACACGAGGTAAGACGAGAAAGCAAATGGTTTATGTTCTGAACCTGAGATAGCTGTATGTTATTTTAATTTTTGCACATGAACAGACAAACGCAAAATATTGACCTCTATGGCAAGGAACATTTTGAGATTACCAACTCTGTGTTTGTACATATCTTTTCATCATTTTTAGTTTAGCTTGAGAGATACAGCATGGAAACAGGCCCTTCGTATCACCGAGTCCACGCCGACCAACACCACCCAGACATTAGTTAAATCCAACACACTAGGGACAATTTACAGAAGCCAATTAACCTGCACATCTTTGCAGTGTGGGAGGGAACCAGAGCACCCGAAGAGAACCCACGTGGTCACAGGGAGAATGTACAAACTCCGTACAGACAGCACCAGTAGTAAGAATCGAACCCAGGTCTCTGGCGCTGTAAGGCAGCAAATCTACCACTGCACCACTGTGCCGCTACTGGGAGCTCTTTCAAAAATGTTTTATGCTGCGCATTATCACAATCACAATCACAATCACAATAAAACTTTATTAGCCAAGTATGTTTTGAAACATATGAGGAACTTCATTTGCCACACAGTCATAACAGTAAAGAGCAACAGGACACACAAAATACATTTTAACATGAACATCCAGCACAGTGACTCCTCCACATTCCTCACTGTGATAGAAGGTGAAAAACAATTCAATCTCTCCCTCCCTTGTCCTCCAGCGGTCGGGGGCCTCTAACCTTCCGTTGACGGGATGATCTTCTATGATAATTCCTATATGATCATTCTGATTTTATACAATAGTGGAAAACCGACTGAATAAAAAAACACAGTTAGCATTTCAGGTCAAAGATCTTTTCATCAAACTCTTTCCCAGTTGAAAAGTCTTTGGACCCCAAACATCCATCCTGTATTTCTTTTCACCGGTGCTATCTGAGTTGCTGAGTGTTTCTAGTCATTTCTGTTTTCGTTTCAGACTGCCAGCATTCAAATTGAATTTGACATAAAATTAATTGGCAGTCTGTCTTCGATCTCACCAGAATTTATATCTGATTAGGGTCTCGTAAAAAAATAGTGATAGTTGTAAAACGTACTGCAACTCATTGTGCACTTTTACACCAAGACAGGACCTTACCCACTGAGAGTCCAAATTTACAACATGCAGTTTAATGCACCACCTGTTAGCTATTGGTCAGATGAAAATGGGAAGGCATTTTAACTCCCCCCAACTGAGGGTTGGTTAAAATAAAGTCAGCTGGTGTTAAAATACTCGCAATAATTATCTTTTTTTTTGGTGCCAATTCTCAAGGAGCCGCTAAATTATTTAAGAGGCACAGGACACAGAACTGCCAAGGAAGTTCCACTGCCATTAAATTATAATTATATTTACAATGAAACTTCCTATCCACTTTTTTTCACTATTGCTGATTTCTATAGTACCGGAGAGAGAACCAGCATAAAATCCAAGTCTCTGCCTCCCAAGTCCAACGTCTCCATCCGTGCTGATCCATGCCTGTCTGCGTTTTTTCCACCGGAACCATTCTTTCCTTCCTTCTCTGCTGTTAGAGGAATTTGCCATTCATCTCTGTAATTCACTTAGTACATCCCCTCCCAGCTTAAAGCTTACCACCCACTATTTAAAAGCTTTAGTCAAGATCCATCACCACCACACCACAATGGTGCATAAGTTCATGTTCATGTGATAGGAGCAGAATTAGGCCATTCGTCCCATCAAGTCTACTCCGCCATGCAATCACGGATGATCTATTTTTCCTCTCAACCCCGATCTTCTGCCTTCTCCCCATAACCCCTGACTCCTGTACAAGTCAAGACTCCACCTATCTCTGCCTTAAAAATATCCATTGACTTGGCCTCCACAGCCATCTGTGGCAATGGTTTCCACAGATTCACCACCCCGTCAAACAGAAGTTCGCTTTTTCTGCTTTGTGTGTGCCTTGAGGTAGATTCTCATGGCAAAATTATGCAGCCATTGCCTTCCGAATTGTGATCGCTAAGCTCTGCAGCAAGTTTGCTGGTCCCAATGTAAACCTCCCATTAATCATTCCTGCCTGTCTATCCCTGCTCCACATTTGCGGATGACTCCTTTGATTCGAAACTATCCATATGGTGCTCCAAATGAAACACTCCGGGACTCTACTGCAATTGGCCCACGTTCAACCTGCCGACGCACACTCCAGTCTGGGAGCAATGAATCTTCCAGTACTTACACTCATTAAACAGCCTCTTAACTGCTTGAGGCTGTATTAATAAAAGGTTAATTATTGCAGGTTAATGGTTAGTGTGTTTTATCGTTTCTGCTAACAAACCCGCATTTCACGGACGTTTCGATGCATTTCACGGACATTTATCTCCTCGCAAATCCATCCAATCGCGGCTGAAATTAGGAAGCTCGGTCACTTTCTGAGGACATCATCCTCAAACGTGTCCATGGAATGACAAAAAAATGTTATTTGCTGCTTATTCGGTCGGTAGGCTGAAAGGCACATCCTCGAAAGTTGTGAATTCAAAACCCACTCCAAGGATTTGAAACATTCAGGGACAGTTTCTTCCCAGCTGTTATCAGGCAACTGAATCATCCTACCGCAACCAGAGAGCAGTGCTGAACTACCACCTACCTCTTTGGTGACCCTCGGACTATCCTTGATCGGACTTTGCTGGCTTTACCTTGCACTGAACGTTGTTCCCTTATCATGTATCTATACACTGTAAATGAGTCGATTGCAATCATGTGTTGTCTTTCCGCTGACTGGATAACATGCAACAAAAAGCTTTTCACTGTTCCTCGGTGCATGTGGCAATAAACTAAACTGAAACTGAACACACAAACACAGCAGGCACATCAGTGTGAAACCGAGGGGCAAACTGAACCACAGGTAGCACCCTCTTTTGGAAGAGGCATTAATCTAATATATGATGAAAGAATGGGTCGATTGGGCTTGTATTCTCTGGAATTTAGAAGGATGAGAGGGGATCTTATAGAAACACATAAAATTCTTAAGGTATTAGACAGGCTAGATGCAGGATAAATGTTTCGCATGTTGGGGGAGTCCAGAACCAGGGGACACAGTTTAAGAATAAGGGGTAGGCCATTTAGGACTGAGATGAGGAAAAACCTTTTCACCCAAAGTTGTTAATCTGTGGAATTCTCTGCCACAAAAGGCAGTTTTAAGAATAAGGGGTAGGCCACTTAGAACGGAGATGAGGAAAAACTTTTTTCAATCAGAGAGTTGTAAATCTCTGGAATTCTCTGCCTCAGGAGGCAGTGGAGGCCAATTCTCTGGATGTTTTCAAGAGAGAGCTAGACAGAGCTCTTAAAGATAGCGGAGTCAAGGGATATGGGGAGAAGGCAGGAACGGGGTACTGATTGTGAATGATCAGCCATGATCACATTGAATGGCGGTGCTGGCTCGAGGGGCTGAATGGCCTACTCCTTCACATATTGTCTATTGTCTATTGTCGATTGTCGGTGGAGGCCAATTCACTGGATGTTTTCAAGAGAGAGCTAGATTAAGCTCTTAGAGCTAAAGGAATCAAGGGATATGGGGAAAAAGCAGGAATGGGGTACTGATTTTGGATGGTCAGCCACAATCATATTGAATGGCGATGCTGGCTCGAAGGGCCGAATGGCTTACTCCTGCACCTATTTTCTATGTTTCCATCTGGTCTCCCGGGAGAATTTGCAAATGCAATAACAGTATAACAGTGTATAACAGAGCTTTATTTGTCGTTCGGCACCGAAGTACCGAACGAAACTACATAGCAGTCATAGAAAAAAAGAACACAAGACACATAGCCCCAACACAAACGTCCATCACAGTGACTCCAAACACCCCCTCACTGTGATGGAGGCAACAAAACTTCCACTCTCTTCCCCACGCCCACGGACAGACAGCTCGTCCCCGACCGACCCGCACAGTCCCCGCACCGGGCGCTGAAACGTCCCGCGGCCGAACCGCAGGAATGGGGTACTGATTTTGGATGGTCAGCCACAATCATATTGAATGGCGATGCTGTTGTAAAGAAGAAAAGTGAAGCTTTGCTCTGTCATCGCCTGCACTAAATCCCCTGTCAACATTACTGCGCATAAGAAGATCCATCCAGCTGTTTATTGCAACTGATGTGTAAATTGCCTATTTATTGACTCTGCTTCAAGAAATGATCATTAGCTGAAAAACTTTAGAAGTGGCATGAAATTGTGAAGAGAGCAATAATACAAATCTTTCTAGCTTGTCATTCATAAGATATTCCTGGCTAGAAATTCACTTGCCTAATCCTTCGTTCCTTCAGCGTGAAGCAACTGGTGACAATGTCCAATGTCACGACTGAAACAGCCATTTCTAGGTTGCTTCACACCACTCAATAATTCTGTAGGCAATTTCTCCCGGTGCAGCGACCAAGGAGCGTGGAGCTTCACCAGTCTCAATTCCCTTAACCTTGCGGTTTTAAATTGGGATGGGACGATGAGATGATCAAGCAGCCTTTAGACTCAGTTTATGACCAGCTTAATTGAAGCCAGTTGATTCAAAGGACCTCATACCTGGGGCAGCCCTGATGCTAAAGGCCATCCGATCACCAGCCAGACGGCTAGATAGCTGCTCCAGATGTCAACTTATTTACATCGGCGAAACCAAGCGCAGGCTCGGCGATCGCTTCGCTCAACACCCGCGCTCGGTCCGCGTTGGACAAACTGGTCTCCCGGTGGCCGAGCACTTCAACTCCCCCTCCCATTCCCAGTCTGACCTTTCTGTCATGGGCCTCCTCCAGTGCCATAGTGAGGCCCACCTGAAATTGGAGGAACGGCACCTCATATTTCGCCTGGGCAGCTTGCAGCCCAGTGGTATGAACATCGACTTCTCCCACTTTAGATAGTTCCACTGTCCCTCTCTTCCCCTCCCCCTTCCCAGATCTCCCTCTATCTTCCTGTCTCCACCTATATCCTTCCTTTGTCCCGCACCCCCTGACCTCAGTCTGAGGAAGGGTCCCGACCTGAAACGTCACCCATTCCTTCTCTCCTGAGATGCTGCCTGACCTGCTGAGTTACTCCAGCATTTTGTGAATAAATACCTTCGATTTGTATCAGCATCTGCAGTTATTGTCTTATTATACCAGCTAGACAGCGGTCCTGAGCTACCATATCATATCATATCATATATAATACAGCCGGAAACAGGCCTTTTCGGCCCTCCAAGTCCGTGCCGCCCAGCGATCCCCGTACATTAACACTATCCTACACCCACTAGGGACAATTTTTACATTTACCCAGCCAATTAACCTACATACCTGTACGTCTTTGGAGTGTGGGAGGAAACCGAAGATCTCGGAGAAAACCCACGCAGGTCACGGGGAGAACGTACAAACTCCTTACAGTGCAGCACCCGTAGTCAGGATCGAACCTGAGTCTCCGGCGCTGCATTCGCTGTAAAGCAGCAACTCTACCGCTGCGCTACCGTGCCGCTACCATCTTGGACTATCTTCAATCAGACCTTGCTGGACTTTATTTTGCATTAAATGTTATTTCCTTTATTCTGTTGCTGTACGCCACGGTAGCGCAATGGTAGAGTTGCCGCCTTACGGCGCCAGAGACCCGGGTTAGATCCCCACGGCAGGTGCTGTCTATACGGAGTTTGTGAGTGCTCTTCGTGACCTGCGTGAGTTTTCTCCAGGAGCCCTGGTTTATTCCCACACTCCAAAGGCATACAGGTTTTTTAGGTTAATTGGCTTGGTAAAATTGTAACATTGTCCCATAGTATGTGTAGGATAGTGTTAGTGTGCGGAAATCGCTGGTCGGCACGGACTCGGTGGTCTGAATAGACAATAGGTGCAGGAGGAGGCCATTCGGCCCTTCGAGCCAGCACCGCCATTCAATGTGATCATGGCTGATCATTCTCAATCAGTACCCCGTTCCTGCCTTCTCCCCATACCGCCTTACTCCGCTATCCTTAAGAGCTCTATCTAGCTCTCTCTTGGTTTTCGTGCTGTATCTCACTAAACCATACACTAAACAATACACTGTTGACGGCTTGATTGCAATCATGTGTCGTCTTTCCGCTGACTGGACGCCAGGCAACAAAAAAACCTTTTCACGGTCCCTCGGTACACGTGACAATAAACTAAGCTGAACTAAAACTAAAAGTGTGGTAGAAAATCAGGATATATAATCTGTCTGAGCGGAGCTGAGAAACATCGAGTGATACAAAGCTTTGCTGGATGTTGTCCATAGAACCCGAAGCAAAAGGAGATAAAATAAATCTGGAAATTGCACATAATTGGGGCAATACATCAACATGGTGAAACTTAATCTACATATGGATTGAGAAATCCAAATGTACAGAGGTACCATAAAGGAGACATTCATAGTGTATTTTAGACATGTTTCCAGATCAATATGTTGATGGAGCATCAAGAGAACAACTATTTTAGATTGAGTATTGCAGAATGAGAAATGGTTGAGTGATGATTAGATAGTTGAAGGCCCTCTTCTCCATGGATTGTCACCTTGTCGTGGTGGAGAAGCTTGTGTGGTCCTGAGAACCTGAGAGCGATGCCGTCTGGAGCCACGCTCCCGGTAGGGTCACCCATGGCGGTGAGGTCGAGGGGGAGGTCCCTGACAAAGAGCGATCCAACCAAGACCTCAACGGTGGAACAGGAGGGTCCCTCTACGCAGGGATTCTGCCCCTCTCCATCGGGGACCTGAGGTGGAAGCTATTGCACCGAGGAGTCCCCTGCAACCTGTTCCTCGCGCGGTTCACAGACTCGCCAACCACCTGCCCCTTTTGCGGGTTGGAAGAGTCTGTGTACCACGTGTACATGGAGTGTGTGAGGTTCCAATATCTAAAGATTCAAGATTCAAGATTCAAGATTCAAGATAGCTTTATTGTCATCCAAATTGGACGAAATTCAGTCACCCACAGTCCAACAACAAAAGCATCAAAATAGGCATTAAAATTACACAACCCCCAAAACACACAAAAGAAACATCCATCAAGAAAACATCCATCACAGTGAGTCTCCTCCAGTCCTCTCCTCACTGTGATGGAAGGCCACAATGTCTTTTCCCTTCTCCTGCTGTCCTCTCCCGCGGTCAGGTTGTTGTGGTTGCTCCTTGGGGCTGCTCCTTGCTTTTTGGCTGCACTTTTCACCCACCATCCTCATCTTTGGACCCCTTGTGCGTAGGGGAGAGGGTAGGGTCGAAGATGTCCTTGTTGGGTTGCTCCTGGGCCTGGCCAAACTGGCCATCCGCCACTCACGCCGCCAGGCGGAAGAGGGCTCTGCCCGAGTCAGCTGCCTACCCCTTTTCCGGGGTTACATCCGCGCCCGGGTGGTGTTAGAGAGGGACCACGTGCTGTCCACGGGCACCCTGGGGGATTTCCGGGACCGGTGGGCACCGCGGGGGATTGGATGTATCCTGGATGGGGATTGTAATATAATTGTATAATAGTTTCAATTGGTATATTTGTTTGTATAATATTCTGGTGGTGGGTTCTGTTTTGGTTTTATTGTATTGTATATATTATTTTAATATTTGAATAAATATTTTTGATTTTAAAAAAACCAAAAAACAGTGGAACAGGCGGAGGATGATGGCTGACATCAGTGGAGCGTCACAACGGCTGGGAAGGCGGATGGATGAAGGCTGCAGCAGAAAAGGGTCCCCGGTCGTCTTGGACTCCACGCCACTGGATCCTGACCCAGATCTGTCAAGGACCGTGTGGTGGCTGTCTGTGCACCAGTCTCCCCACGTTAAACAAAGTCACGCACAGGGGTCCGTACGTGGGGACAGTCACACTCGCTTCGATTGACCGCCGATGATGATGATGATGACGGTCCTTGAAGGATGAACATAAGAAGAAGTTTTGGATAATATTGAAAATAAATTGAGTTTAATCTGAAACCAGTATCCTAGATCTGAATATACAGCAATACCATGTGGTAAGTATGAGTTGGCCATGTTTAATTGGACTTTTGCTCTAAATCTTGTACACTTTATATTTTATCGGTGCACTGTAGGTGGCTTGGTTGTATTCACTTGTCCTCTTTCCTTTGACTGGATAACATGCAAACAGATGCTTTTCACTGTACCTCAGTTCACGTGACAATAATAAACTAAACTAGCCTGGAAAACGACTCTAAAAGGTTTGCAAGTAGGCAATTTGAAGCTGACATTTAAAGGAATAGTATGTACAAAGCAGGATTAGCAAATTTGCCGATGACACGTAAGTGGGTGGCGTTGTAGATGGTGGTTATCAAAAATTGCAGCAGGATCTTGATCAGTTGGGCAGGTGGGCCGATGAGGAATGATTAATGGAGTTTAATACGGATAAGTGCGAGGTGTTGCGTTTCGGGAAGTCAAAGCAGGGTAGGATCTTCACAGCGAAT